>NC_137116.1:56454925-56457425 GCF_949357685.1 Gobio gobio
TATTTACACTATAGTAGGTCTACTGATAATATTTACACAATATTTACACTATAGTAGGTCTACTGATAATATTTACACAATAGTAGGTCTACTGATAATATTTACACTATAGTAGGTCTACTGATAATATTTACACTATAGTAGGTCTACTGATAATATTTACACTATAGTAGGTCTACTGATAATATTTACACTATAGTAGGTCTACTGATAATATTTACACTATAGTAGGTCTACTGATAATATTTACACTATAGTAGATCTACTGATAATATTTACACTATAGTAGGTCTACTGATAATATTTACACTATAGTAGGTCTACTGATAATATTTACACTATAGTAGGTCTACTGATAATATTTACACTATAGTAGGTCTACTGATAATATTTACACTATAGTAGGTCTACTGATAATATTTACACTATAGTAGGTCTACTGATAATATTTACACTATAGTAGGTCTACTGATAATATTTACACTATAGTAGGTCTACTGATAATATTTACACTATAGTAGGTCTACTGATAATATTTACACTATAGTAGATCTACTGATAATATTTACACTATAGTAGGTCTACTGATAATATTTACACTATAGTAGGCCTACTGATAATATTTACACTATAGTAGGTCTACTGATAATATTTACACTATAGTAGGTCTACTGATAATATTTACACTATAGTAGATCTACTGATAATATTTACACTATAGTAGGTCTACTGATAATATTTACACTATAGTAGGTCTACTGATAATATTTACACAATAGTAGGTCTACTGATAATATTTACACTATAGTAGGTCTACTGATAATATTTACACTATAGTAGGCCTACTGATAATATTTACACTATAGTAGGTCTACTGATAATATTTACACTATAGTAGGTCTACTGATAATATTTACACTATAGTAGGTCTACTGATAATATTTACACTATAGTAGGTCTACTGATAATATTTACACTATAGTAGGTCTACTGATAATATTTACACTATAGTAGGTCTACTGATAATATTTACACTATAGTAGATCTACTGATAATATTTACACTATAGTAGGTCTACTGATAATATTTACACTATAGTAGGCCTACTGATAATATTTACACTATAGTAGGTCTACTGATAATATTAACACTATAGTAGGCCTACTGATAATATTTACACTATAGTAGGCCTACTGATAATATTTACACTATAGTAGGCCTACTGATAATATTTACACTATAGTAGGCCTACTGATAATATTTACACTATAGTAGGTCTACTGATAATATTTACACTATAGTAGGTCTACTGATAATATTTACACAATAGTAGGTCTACTGATAATATTTACACTATAGTAGGCCTACTGATAATATTTACACTATAGTAGGTCTACTGATAATATTTACACTATAGTAGGTCTACTGATTATATTTACACTATAGTAGGTCTACTGATAATATTTACACTATAGTAGGTCTACTGTTAATAAATACTGTTAATAAATACTGTTAATATTCACACAATATTTACACTATAGTAGTGTATTTAATATTTACACAATACTGATCATATTCACACAATATTTACACTAGTAGGCCTACTGATGATATTTACACCATAGTAGGTCTACTGATAATATTTACACTATAGTAGGCCTACTGATAATATTTACACTATAGTAGGTCTACTGATCATATTCACACAATATTTACACTATAGTATGTCTACTGATAATATTTACAGTAATGTATTGAATCTGATAGGTGTCTCTCACATTGTCCCACAGCAACATTACAATAGTGTACATTCATGTACAATGTTTTTATAATAATTATTTATTCTATTTAGTGTCCAATTCATTCATTTAACATATTTAATATTGGGGGCATCCAAGTTATTTGACATATTTGAACATTTGAAGAAGAAAAAAAAGGTAACACAGTAGTTACTTTCCCTGGCAATTAGTTAGTTTTATAATGATGTAACTCAGTTACTAACTCAGTTACTATTTGTAAGAAGTAACTATAACTAATGACTTTTTTAAAGTAACGTGCCCAGCACTGCACAGAACACCCAAGCATCATGACAAGAAGTTCTGCACAGGCAAACACTCCTCACTGTTGCATTAAACAACATGCTATTATAACTACATCAGGGTACACAGCAGAGATTATGCAGATGCATTATCATACAAATATAACAAAGCGGGGACGTGACATGACCCTCCACCTTCATAAGAGCACGCTGACTCCCACGCATAGCCGCCTACAGGGAGCAAGGGTATTAATAAAGGGGCATGAATATGTTTGAGAGTCATAAATCCAATAGACTGGGAGTTCTGGAGACCTGCGGAGCCTGTAAATCTAATGATGGATGCACGGAGAGAGTTTTCCCTCCCTTCAGCCCCTGAGTCAGCAGCTGCTCAGCCTCACAAGGCAAAAGCGAAGGAGAGCGGGACATACATCAAAACTAAGGTCACCCCGTGTGACTGAAGCA
>NC_137116.1:56464925-56657204 GCF_949357685.1 Gobio gobio
CTGAGATCTGCACTGAACGCTCCCACTAGGTCTCGCAGTAGCGATGTTATTAAAGGTCCCATTATTCCTGTTTTTTTTAAGCTTTGATTGTGTTTACAGTGTGCAATATAACATGTGTTCATGTTTCGCGTGTATTTTTCACACAATTTACTTATCTGTATACCGCTGTTCCCTTTCAGTCGGTCACGTTCGACGTACGTCGGAACTGACCGCCGAATTGGGATCTGTTTCCAGAGACCGACCTACTTCGAGTGATTAAAACGAGCCAATGGACATTGGCATGCGGTTCACACATTCCACGCACCGCCCCGCAGCGCGGGTACAAATACGGAAATGGAATACCGCATCATTGCTTTTTAACTTCGGAGCCGAGCGGTTTGCTGTATCAAGCTGTTTCTACGAAGAGTGTTTAGACGAGTCTCGAGGAGGATCGCTCTCTTACCTGGGTGCTGGTGTGACGGCGCGAGTCAGCGAGTGGCCGCTGCAACATACACTTGTTCCTGTGTTGGTTGGCTGGGCGTTTCCGTTCTTTGAGTGCGCACACGCAGGGTTGCAATCGGACTGCTGTGAGCCGCGGCCATCTCCCTGAGTGCTTCAGCACTTCTAAAAGAGCATTTCCTTTTCTAAAAGAGGAACACGGTTTGACCTGCGTCTTTTTCAAGATGTCACTCAAACCGTGTGTTTCTGGATGCAGTTGTTTCCTGTCCTCATTTGACGGCCACGATCTCTCTCGCATATAAACATGTGAGATTGCTTTCGTGGGTGATCCATGCTCTCTCAGGAGAGCATGGTCACGTCGGCGCGTTGTTCGTCTCACCTTTCTCGTAAGGGCTGAGCGTTCAGCGCGCCGTGTGCCGTCTCGCACCAGCTGATAGCGGGGGTTGTCACGGCAACCCAGCGCGTCACTCGGCGCTCTGATGCGCGGTCGAGACTATGAAACCTCAAACGGGGTTGAGTCCCTTACCTTATTCCCCGATCTAGTTTCTTTTCTGGGGCTCCAGAAAAGGATTACTTTGGCTAATAAGCGCTGGTGACCTGAGGATTACAGTGGGGCTTCCCCGCCGAGTACATCTCTTCGGGCCCCCACTCCTCTATCGCATCACGAGCGTGCTGAGACTTTGTACCCGGTTCTGGGCCGGATACGTGCGTCTATTCTGCTCCAGTTGTGTTCCCCGGAAACGGCTAACCCTGTGAGTTCCTCCGTCACCCCTTCGGTGTCAGAAGTGGCGGCCGTCTGATGCCAGGCCTGCACCCGTATGCTTGTGGAACGTGTGTGTAGGCTGGGTTCCATATGTTGCGGTCCCCTCTAGGCTAACCCATATGTGTATTCTCCACGGTACCAGCTACCCTACTCGGCTAGCCCCGTGTCTTTCCCTCGACAGAGCTTCCTCTGTCGTCTCTGGGTGTGTTCTTCCCCCCCTGGAACCAGGTTGGGTCCACTCCAGAGACTGCCATTTGTTGCACTACCCTGTTAGGTTAGTCCTTATGTGTATTCGACAGAGCTTCCTCTGTCAACACTGCACTGGCTGCCTATTAAACATCGCATACATTTTAAAATCTTACTTATTACTTACAAAGCACTAAATGGTTTAGCTCCCCAATACTTGAGCGAGCTCTTAACATATTATACTCCATCACGTCTACTGCGCTCTCAAAATTCTGGCCAGTTGATAATACCGAGAATATCCAAATCAACTGCAGGCGGTCGATCGTTTTCCTATTTAGCTCCAAAACTCTGGAACAGTCTTCCTAACATTGTTCGGGAAGCAGACACACTCTGTCAGTTTAAATCTAGACTAAAAACACATCTCTTTACTGTGGCATACACATAAAACACTTTTTCAATGAAATGATTGTTAGGCTGCATTAACTAGATCAGCCGGAACCGGGAACACTTCCCATAACACCTGATGTACTCGTTACATCATCAGAAGAATGGCATCTACGCTAATGATAGTCTCTCTGTTTTATCCCGAGGTTTACTGCAGTCAGCCGGATCCGGGCCGTATCCAGTTCAGATGGTGGACCTGCGCCCAGAGAAGACCAACACAGGACCCTGAAGTGTCTGGGAGACCGTGATTAGACGCCCCCTAAAACTGCCTCATCGACACGGCATCTCAATAAACCCGTCTCCGGCGTGTTGACTGAGATTGTTCGAATATTACAATTAAATAATACTTAAATCGATATGTCATCCTCAATAAACCCGTCTCCAGCGTGTTGCCTCCGATCATTTGAATATTGCACTTTAATAATTATTTAATCAACATCATCCTCAATAAACCCGTCTCCAGCATGTTGCCCCCGGTCCCTCGAATATTCTGATCTATTATGACCTCTGAGCTGTAAAGCTGCCAGAATAATAATAATAATCATACGCTGTTTGTTAATTGGCCAGAGGAGAACTGGCACCCCGACTGAGCCTGGTTTCTCCAAGGTTTATTTTTCTCCATTAGGTCACCTGATGGGGTTTTGGTTTCCTTGCCACTGTTGCCTCTGGCTTGGCGTGCTCAGTTGGGGACACTAAATTTTTCAACTAAACATCGAAATAAATCTAAATAATAAACAAAATTAACCATTTAAGCTAAATTACTGATCGAATTATTGATCTAAAGCCCACACTGTCACTGTATGATAATTGAAATGAACTGATGACATCAGCGTTTTTTCCAGAATGGCTATACAGCTGAATAAAATTATGCTGCATTATTTTCCTGTTTAACACTGTAAAGCTGCTTTGAAACAATCTACTTTGTGAAAAGCGCTATATAAATAAAGTTGACTTGACTTGACTTGACTTATTCCACCTCTCCTTCCATTGAAGGATGTGGTCCGCAGCGTACCATCTCCCGAGACGGGCACGCTTTCCCAGCGTTATCCAATAGTCACACTGAGTGGGTCTTGCAGGAACAGCAGTGACTGTCCTTCCCTGCCCGGAGCCCTGACTCCCACTCTAACATAGGAGTGGTCCAGCGAGCTCAGGCAGGACGCTGGAAGGGCCAGCCTCCTGGCGTGTTGGTAGGGATCCCAATTCGTCGGTCAGTTCCGACGTACGTCGAACGTGACCGACTGAAAGGGAACGTCTCGGTTACGTATGTAACCCTCGTTCCCTGAAGGAGGGAACGGAGACGTACGTCCCGTCGCCAGGGGCTGTGCTTCAGCTGAAGGCCGAGTCACTTATCTCGGCTCCTCAGTTGAAAAGCAATGATGCGGTATTCCACTTCCGTATTTATACCCGCGCTGCGGGGCGGTGCGTGGAATGTGTGAACCGCATGCCAATGTCCATTGGCTCGTTTTAATCACTCGAAGTAGGTCGGTCTCTGGAAACAGATCCCAATTCATCGGTCAGTTCCGACGTACGTCTCCATTCCCTCCTTCAGGGTTACATACGTAACCGAGACGTTTTCACTGTCCTAAAAACGGCCTGAGAATTTCCTTATTCTATGAAGTCCCTCCTTCAGAAACACGTAACGAGTTCTGATTGTGCCAGCGATTCCCGTGTTGTGATTCGACAGCAGCTTAGCGCACGTTGCCCGGAAAGGTCCCGCCTCTTACCAAAACGGGGAGATGCATCCACTCAAACTACAGCCCCTGAAAGCCAAACAAAGGTGATCTGACTCCGGGATGAAAATAACAGCGTCTGGACCATATCTATAATAAAGGCTAGATATCTTCATCACCGGCGGCCATCTTGTCACAGGCAGGGCTCTGTGGTACCTAATGATCTGCATGAACACAAATACTCTTCTCTCACTGAAATCTTGACGGATTTACAAATGGTTTGGTTTCTTATAAACATTATTAACATGGCTATAATTATGGATGCTTGAACAAATTATGAATAATTTTTCATAAGTATGCAGTGTCATAACTACATCTCTGACGTTTATAACAGAATAGAAAATTGAGCAAGTTATGGTTATTTAAAAAGTGCAAGCACCCATGAAAACAATGTTATGAGTGAGCGAGCTGCCTGTGACAAGATGGCCGCCAGGTGCGGACGTCGACCTCCATTGGCCAGCAGCACAGACGAGACATCTAGCTTTTATTATAGATATCTATGGTCTTGACGACATGGCGACAAACACTCTACAAACGCAACCATGAACGCAACACTTCCTCTTCTCCACGAGGGAGCAACAAGACCACGCCCCCTTTTTTGCGTATTCTTGTGGGCGGAGTTTAGTCAAAAAACTGTTCTACTGACGTCATTAAAGCAGGAAGTACAGGAATGTAGAACAAACCGGCCGCTCGCTGTAGGCTTTGAAAGGGAACTTCTGTTAAATAAAATATCTCGCTTGGCATTGAACGTTGAGCTTTATAATTTTACAGGTATTATTTATGCTCTAACAGCAACATTACACACTAACTAAAGTTTGAAAAATGGGATCACGAAGAACAGGACCTTTAATACTGAGGTGAACTCAAGCGCGTTCTCACTGGATCTCCAGCGCTGTTTAGCAATGGCTTGCGCTGCGATGTCTCTTATTGCTCCGAGCTGATAAACGGTCCGCGCAGCACAGCTCAAACGAGTAGCGCGTTCCGTTTGCCGGCCAATATTTCTCATATGTAACAGAAATGGCAGCTCTTATCAGTTGGGCACCGCGGTAGTCCAACCAAATTCAGTCGCACCAGCAGGAAAAAAAGGTTGCATTTAGTCGCAGTCTGGAGCCCTGCATGCATATATTATTTCCCTGAAGGCCACAGACAATGTCAGTCAAGGTTTCTTCCAGCAAAAAGTCATAATTTAGTTGTTCATGGTCAAGCGCATGTTCAAGAGGCGGAATGCAGAACAGAGATGGCATTGAAATTGCTAGTGCGCCACATTGCAAAATACATTTTGTCCTTGAGCAATCAGAGGTGATTTTATTCAAAAACAAATCAAATGGCATTTAGATTTTATCTACAAGTTTTGGTTTTATGATTGACTGAATTTCTCCAAAAAAAGACAAACAAAATCCTTGAATTTGAACCAGAGCCGATTCTAGGATTTTCATTTTAGTGGGGCTCAGCCCCAGTGAGGGTATGCAAAAAAAATGGTAACACTTTAGTTTAGGGTCCAATTCTCACTATTAACCAGGAGCTTATTAGTATGCATATTAGGATCTGTTTATTATTACTTTATAAAGCAAATGTTGCCTTATTCTGCATGACCATATTGTACATCCCGTAATCATACAATGTAGGCAGGTTTATAATCACTGAGATCCCAAATGTGAGGTAGTTAGGGGGGTTCGGAAAATGTTGATTTCCATGATCTACACATGTGCATTTTAAGATGTTCTGAACACCAAAAAATGTGATAACAATAGCTTTAAAATCATGTCAGTGGGCAGATATGACTGATAAAGTTTTTCCATTTTCGTCAGTGAAGACAGTAAACATATGTTTACCTGATATTTATATGTTTTATAAATAATTTTTATAGACATGTTAATTTACTGATGGCTACCAGGAAAGCTGGGTAACTCAATTTATTAAATTAATTTACAATATGCACACATTCAATACTATTAATCTTATGCCTAATCTGAAGAAAACGGCTTTGTTAATATTTCTTGTTTGTTAATTATATTATAAATGACATTACATAGGCCTATTTCAATTCAAAATGTTGAAATTAGACAAATGTTTATTCATTTGCGTGAATATTTTTGTAATTTGTTTAACATTTCTGACTTACAGAAGCAGCTCAAATATGAAAGTTTAGTTTAGCTACATATCTCGCACTTGACGTCGAGTCGCGCTGCTAAAATTCGCCTCAGCAGCTTCTGTGAACATAAAGCCCACCTACTCTGATTTGATTGGTTTTCTCAAATATTTTGACATTGACGAGCGGTGACAGACCAATGAGAGCTCAGATCAACACACACACCCTGTCCTCTGCTTTTGACGAAACCGAAGCCTCCCGCAAGTTTCATATGTTATAAAGGTTAATCACAAATGTTTTAGGGGGCTGGGCAGAAGTTTAGGGGGGACTGAAGCCCCCTAAAAAGGGCCTAGTGACGCCCATGATTTGAACTCTACATCCCTGCAAAGCCAAGCATCACCCCCACTGAACTTACATCCCAAACTGTAAATTGCATGTTGTTGATGAATATGTATACACACCAACCAGGCATAACATTATAACCACTGACAGGTGACGTGAATAACACTGATGATCTCTTCATCTCCTGTTAGTGGGTGGGATATATTAGGCAGCAAGTGAACATTTCGTCCTCAGAGTTGATGTGTTAGAAGCAGGAAAAATGGGCAAGCGTAAGGATTTGAGCGAGTTTGACAAGGGCCATATTGTGACGGCTAGACGACTGGGTCAGAGCATCTCCAAAACTGCAGCTCTTGTGGGTGTTCCCGGTCTGCAGTGGCCAGTCTCTATCAAAAGTGAAGGACCAGTGGAGAACCGGCCACAGGGTCATGAAGGACCAGTGGAGAACCGGCCACAGGGTCATGAAGGACCAGTGGAGAACCGGCCACAGGGTCATGAAGGACCAGTGGAGAACCGGCCACAGGGTCATGAAGGACCAGTGGAGAACCGGCCACAGGGTCATGGAGGATCAGTGGAGAACCGGCCACAGGGTCATGGAGAACCAGTGGAGAACCGGCCACAGGGTCATGAAGGACCAGTGGAGAACCGGCCACAGGGTCATGGAGGACCAGTGGAGAACCGGCCACAGGGTCATGAAGGACCAGTGGAGAACCGGCCACAGGGTCATGGAGGACCAGTGGAGAACCGGCCACAGGGTCATGAAGGACCAGTGGAGAACCGGTTACAGGGTCATGGGCGGCCGAGGCTCATTGATGCCCGTATGGTCCGATCAAACAGACGAGCTACTGGAGCTCAAACTGCTCAAGAAGTTAATGCTGGTTCTGATAGAAAGGGGTCAGAATACACAGAGCATCTCAGTTTGTTGTGTATATGAAACAAGTCCGATCCATGGAGGCCCTGCCTCGCAACTTACAGGACTTAATATAGCATAACACCATTGATACCACAGCACACCTTCAGGGGTCCATGCCTCGACGGGTCAGAGTATGTACATGGTAATCGCAGAATCTGTGGCCGCTGGTAATCTTTATTACACTAAAAATACTTTGAACTTGTAGTTCACAAGACCAATGACAAATTTGTTTGTTTTTCACGAAATGACCTCTTTAATATTACTGGCATTAATATTTTGAGGGAAAACTGGGTCACAGATAGTTGTTTTGCTGCCGTGCTGTGCTATAATATAACTCCGTTCCCCTGCTGGCAGTGTAGGCTGGCCTTTTCCTTCCCTGATCATTAGATACATTTACTTACACTGGGTCACTAGTGCTTTAGCAGTGTGAGACGCGGCTTAATGTAGCCAGCTGGCACTGCGGCATTAGAAAAATGATACCGAGCAAAGAAGCATGAACTAGACGGCTGTTCAGAACATATAAAGTAATCAGAGAAAACAAATACGTGCCATTTAAATGACATTGATGGATGGAATTGATTTCTCTGTAATGAGGACATAATGCGTATTAGCTGTTTGTTGTGGAGTGTTTTTGATCTCCGTGTGTTCAATGCATCTACTGCTTCCATGTGGTTTATGTCCACTTAATGAAAAGATGCCATTATTGCTGCCTTATTTATATTTTTAACACTTTGATCCATCCATCAATGCCACTGAAGACTGGAGTAATTCAGCTTTGCATCACAGGAATACATTTGAAGTTTTAAATGCAGCACTGGTGAGCGTAATATTTCTTAATTGTTCCAAACCTTTTACTGGTTCTGTATGTGCACATTTGATATCACAGATAAATGGTCTAATTCGAGCCAAATCTATTTGTGATGTAGGACCATGCATGCATGCACAAATGATCTTTTGATTAGTGAATAAAGATGAGATTACTTAAGAGAATAACAAGCTCCCGTTCGCTGATTACATAATAGGTCATCTGAGAGTAGGACAGACTGGCAGATACTTCAGGAAAGTAGGATATTTCCCTTGCATTTCCATGCCGTTCCCTTGGGATTTAACAAGGTGGAAGATCTTATAAAGTATGAGGAGAAAACACACTCCTGGACTCATTAATCACGAAAACACAAAAATAGCCACTTTGATCTATTAAGTGTTGATATATTACATTTATTTATACTTTTATTTGGATTCCGCGGCTTCTTCTCTATGATAACGTCAAGACCAGAGTTACCTTGTTTAATTTGGTGTCTTGAAATAAAGCAAACCATGCGCGGCTGTAGAGTAAATGAAGCTGAACCCTGTGGGGAAATGCTGCGTACATACACATATCAAAACTTCAATCCCTCAACAAGAAAGAAACATAATCAATCTTATGATCTGTGCATGTCACCAACAAAACATCTTGAGCTCATCCCAACTCTCCACAAGTCCAACAGGGCTGCCAGATTAGTTTGATGGAAAACATGAGAAGCATGAAAAACTAAAGATTTATTCAAATGCTGAACTGATTGTATATTGCCTAGAAAGCGATCCCTTTATAATGACTAAAGCTGTCACTCTTTGATGCTCTCCAGAGCGCAAACACAGACGCTGAATCTTTAGCCAAATCGCCAATATGCTCTTATTACGGAGAAACTGATCCTAGACCAGCAATTATGAGCAGCTTTTCCCTCTAAAAGCAATCAGAAGCATCAGCAGGCAGCGGTTTGAGTGAGAAAAGGCCACACTAGAGGAAGTCGCACACAGTTGAACCATAGACCATACAATAATATGGACGTAGTGTCCGTGGCGTCACCCGTAGGATTCTGAAGAGCAGGTCTGAAGCGTAAAGTCGGGTCGAGAGGCCGTAGCCATCTTGTCAGCGCGTTAAACGACAATCCACCTGTCACTCAAAGTGGCCACGCCCTTAATTAAGCGATAGTTCACCCAAAAATGAAAATTAGCCCATAAATTACTCACCCACAAGTCATCCGAGGTGTTTATGACATTCTTCTTTCAGACGAATAAAATCGGAGTTATATTACAAAAGTCCAGGCTAATCCAAGCTTTAGAATTTGATTCATAGTTGCTCTGTTTTTGAAGTCCATAAAAAGTGCATCTGTCCATCATAAAACTGCTCCAGCGGCTCCGGGGTGTTAATAAAGGCCTTCTGAAGCGAATCGATGCGTTTGTGTAAGAAAAATATCCATATTTAAAACTTTTTTCACGTAAACTTTGGACCGACCTGGTCGCATTAGTCTTTTGATTGGCTGGGGAACTTTCAACAATTTTTCCATAAATTGAACAGGGAAGGCGGAGGCCGAAAGTTTACTTGATAAAGTTTTAAATATTGATATTTTTCTTACACAAGCGCATCGCTTCGCTTCAGAAGGCCTTTATTAACACCCCGGAGCCGTGTGGAGTAATTATATGACGGACAGATGCACTTTTTATGGACTTCAAAAAATGGAGCAACTATTACTGCTATTCTAATGCTTGGATTAGCCTGGATTTGTGTAATATAACTCAGATTTTATTCGTCTAAAAGAAGAATGTCATATACACCGAGGATGACTTGAGGGTGAGTAAATTATGGGCTAATTTTCATTTTTGGGTGAACTATCCATTTAAAGAGCACCTATCATGGAATTTTGAAATTTACCTTTCATGTAGTGTGTAACATAGATCTAAGTGAACAAAAACATCCTGTGATAGCTTGAAATATGACAGTGCACCGTATATATAGTTATTTTCTTTCAAAAGTAAGAGTCGACTCTGAGTCACTTTTAAGAATCGTTAGAAGACCGAAGCTTTTTCTCTGACTAGATGACGTCAACTTGTCAAGTTATTTGAATACGATACGCCCACTTATTACGCTCCAAGACGCCAGTGAAAACTAGAAAACATCATGGCCACGAGACGCTGTGTTCTGAAGTGCCACTCAAAAGCAAACTTCTTTCATCTGCCCAAGGATGAGCATTTGAAGACTAAGTGGCTTGAAGACAAACCATACATCGTCGCGATTGTGTGTTTATTAGTCGTCAAATGTATGTTTCGCGATCTCAGGAAGCTTTTATTATGGACTTCTATTATGGCACATGGTTCTTCTTCATCTGTCTGTACCATACATGGACTACATGTGCACAGAGCGCCCTCCGGCTGCCAGTATGAATTGAAAACAACACATAAGAGACTCAATCGCTCATGATTAGGCTATAACTGCCCATTTTGAGGAAGTATTGAATAAAAAATACACCTCTGTTTAGAAATTTGACACAGACATATGAGAATCTATCAATATGTCTCCTCATCTGCACACTTTTGAACTAAAAGCCCTGAGGGATGTTGATTTGTCGCGAGTCTTCGTGAGGAGAATAGAGGAGTTTTTTTTATGAATGAGAGCAGCTGAGGCTCATATTACAATCAAACAGTACCGACGCGGTTTTCATATTCATAACTCCTGACACATATTAACAAATTACTGTCACTATAAGACTTTGATGGGCGTTCCGTTTCCGAAAATATCTGCACAGACTAAACCAATCACAACTGACTGGGTCATCGGACCAATCAGCGCAGATTAGCGTCACGTAAAGGCGGGGTTTTGAAAAGTGAATCACTAAAGGAATCATTTGAGAATCGCTGTCAAAACAGGTAAAAAATAAATGCATATTATAAGAAAACTAAAGTCTTTTTTGTCATTGCATGCATGCAAAACTGTTGTTGGGGACTTCTAAAACAATATTTGGAACATTTTATATGCCATGATAGGTGCTCTTTAAGGCTTTATATAATGTAAATGAATGAGTTATAAAAACATTCACCCCCCTCACAGTCGTCATGAAGGGTAAAATTAAAGAAAATGCTCTCTCTACACTCTAAAAAAAAAAGGCTCGTAATCATAGGGGAACCTTTTTTAGTGCTATATAGCACCAATTTTGGTGCTTCAGTGGTTCTTCAGCGGTTCTTCAGAGGTGCTATATAGCACCTTAGTCAAAGAACCGGTGAAGAACCTCTGAAGAACCGCTGAAGAACCACTGAAGCACCAAAATTGGTGCTATATAGCACTAAAAAAGGTTCCCCTATGATTACGAGCCAAGAACCATTTTTGGTGCAATATAGAACCTTTTTTTTTTTAGAGTGTACCCACCGCAGGCATCATAAAGTGATCACGCTTAGGGCATCAAAACGGCCAGCGTTTTGCATTTGGCGTGAGACACACGCTTTCAGGCGCTGTCTCACGGTCTCACTCTGCCCAAGTAAATCTCACGCCAAATTGCAACCCTGCTTTTGATATGAAACAAAGTCTCAGCTATCAAATTTTGGAAGTTTTAAAGGGGTGATGAATTGAGAAATCAACTTTCCTTTGAGCCTTTTGGTTCAACACAAATGAAGATTTTTAACTCCAGCCGTTGCCATCTGTCAGTCGTATAATGCATGTGAATGGGGTCCAATTCTATTAGAGTAAAAAAAACCTGCGGCTCGTGACGACTCATTGATGTCTTAAGACACGAAATGATCAGTTTCTTTGAGAAACAAGCAGTATTTATGCTATTATTTCACCTACTATTACGATCGTTTTGTGTCTTAAGACATCAATGTGTCGCCACGAGCCGCAGGGTTTAATTTGAAGTTGTCTGTGCATGTTTTTTTTTACTCTAATAGAAATGGACCCCATTCACATGCATTATACGACTATCACACTGCAACGGTTGGAGTTAAAAATCTTCATTTGTGTTCTACTGAAGAAACAAAGACACCTACATCTTGGATGCCCTGGGGGTAAGCAGAAAAACTAAAACATTTTGTTTTTGGGTGAACTATCACCCAACTAATAGTGAACTACTATTAATATACACTCACCTAAAGGATTATTAGGAACACATACTAATACTGTGTTTGACCTCCTTTGGCCTTCAGAACTGCCTTAATTCTACGTGGCATTGACTCAACAAGGTGCTGAAAGCATTCTTTAGAAATGTTGGCCCATATTGATAGGAGAGCATCTTGCAGTTGATGGAGATTTGTGGGATGCACATCCAGGGCACGAAGCTCCCGTTCCACCACATCCCAAAGATGCTCTATTGGGTTGAGATCTGGTGACTGTGGGGGTCATTTTAGTTCAGTGAACTCATTGTCATGTTCAAGAAACCAATTTGAAATGATTGGAGCTTTGTGACGGTGCATTATCCTGCTGGAAGTAGCCATCAGAGGATGGGGACATGGTGCTCATAAAGGGATGGACATGGGCAGAAACAATGCTCAGGTAGGCCGTGGCATTTAAACCATGCCCAATTGGCACTAAGGGGCCTAAAGTGTGCCAAGAAAACATCCCCCACACCATTACACCACCACCACCAGCCTGCACAGTGGTAACAAGGCATGATGGATCCATGTTCTCATTCTGTTTACGCCAAATTCTGACTCTACCATCTGAATGTCTCAACAGAAATCCAGACTCATCAGACCAGGCAACATTTTTCCTGTCTTCAACTGTCCAATTTTGGTGAGCTGGTGCAAATTGTCGCCTCTTTTTCCTATTTGTAGTGGAGATGAGTGGTACCCGGTGGGGTCTTCTGCTGTTGTAGCCCATCCGCCTCAAGGTTGTGCGTGTTGTGGCTTCACAAATGCTTTGCTGCAGACCTCGGTTGTAACGAGTGGTTATTTCAGTCAAAGTTGCTCTTCTATCAGCTTGAATCAGTCGGCCCATTCTCCTCTGACCTCTAGCATCAACAAGGCATTTTCTCCACAGGACTGCCGCATACTGGATGCTTTTCACTTTTCACACCATTCTTTGTAAACCCTAGAAATGGTTGTGCATGAAAATCCCAGTAACTGAGCAGATTGTGAAATACTCAGACCGGCCCGTCTGGCACAACAACCATGCCACGCTCAAAATTGCTTAAATCCCCTTTCTTTCCCATTCCGACATTCAGTGTGGAGTTCAGGAGATTGTCTTGACCAGGACCACACCCCTAAATGCATTGAAGCAACTGCCATGTGATTGGTTGATTAGATAATTGCATTAATGAGAAATTGAACAGGTGTTCCTAATAATCCTTTAGGTGAGTGTATATTTAGACTTGATCAAACACTAGATTTTTAAAATGTGAATCTTAAGAACTTGCATCCTAATATTTGTTTAATTATACCCATACAAGCACACACAAGTGAATATTCATGAATGCAAGCGAATGCTGAATACTTGAATGGGAACATATGACAGGGACACATTCTACAGCGTATCTATTCAGCGTGAATGATTCAAACAATGTTACTAGCAAGTCCCTGTCAAGCTTTAGACACAAGTCAAAATCACTGGTGACTTGTGTGACTAGAAGGGCTCAATTCTGGCATACGCCAGACTGTACCCGGTCCACAGGCCAAGCTAATGAGTTATCTGGCACAGGCCTGTCTCACGATAAAACAGACAAATTAACCTGTTGATGAGCAGTGCATGTGGCAGATGTGGAGGAATCGAAAGGAATCACGGGTCTTGTGAGGGCACTGACGCTGGCCAACGAAGAAACAAGGGTAATGAGATGCAAATCAAAACTCAAAACATTGGCTTGTCACCTCTGCATTTGAGAATAATTCACCAGGGCCACCAGGGTTTAGTTATTAATTGTGTTAATTAAAGCAAAGGAGTCACTGGAGACATATTTCACAGTGCCCTCAACTAAATACATTAAATTAAAGTGCCCCTATAGTGCTCTTTCAAAGGTTCCTAATTTTGTTTTAGGAAACAACAGGTTTACATGCATCCAAGGTCAAAAAGCACTTTCTCATAATATACATTACACATCACCTCGTTTGTCAAGGAGTCTGAAAATGGTTTGTTTGAAAATTCAGTCTCTCTAAACTCTGCCTTAAAGGTCCCATGGCATGAAATTTTCATTTTATGAGGTATTTCAACATTAATATGTGTTCCCCTAGCCTGAATATTGTCCCCAAGTGGATAGAAATGTTGATCGGTGTAAAACCGAGTTCTGGCTGTCTCTCTCTGCCTTTGAGAAAATGACAGGCCAGACGAGCCAATCCTGAAGTCTCCTGTTTTGACGTCCAAGCAGGAACGGTTTCCTCCCTTTCCTCCACTCAGAGAATCTGGCACGCCCATGCAAACGCTCGAGAGATCATGGGTTGTGAACGAGTGAACGCTGGCAGTTTCTCAGTGTTTGGATGTACAAATGAAAACAGAAGTCTTTCTTCAGTTCCTTCTGATCTGTGATCATTGATTTCTTATGTGTAGCTTATTATTTATTATTTGTGGACACGCAGCGGCTTCTCTCTCTCCCGACAGAACAGTGTTTTCGTGTTTTCTATCTTGTGAGTCAGTGTTTTTGTACGTCCTTGTCGCGTCTATCTGTTCTACAATGTGCATACAGTCTTTTCTGTTTAACATCAGCAGTAACATCTTTAGAGATAAACTTCACACACGCCGAAGCTCGGCCTCCAACATCCCCGACCCCCAGTACTGCATCTGGCCCACAGCGGAGGCACCAAACGCGGCGTGAGATTAAGCAGAAGGAGGGTAAGCGTGAGGGTATCTGGGCTAGGCTAGCCAGCTTTCCCCACAATAAACTGGATTACATTCGATTACAGCTGTTGTGTCTTTGTTTGCGCTGTGTAACGTTACTCAATGCGCGTCAATGACGCTATTCATATGATTGGAACATATCTAGAAATAATGCTATACTCAACACTTACTAACTCGTTCATCTCGCTGTAATGGTACATTGCATGTGTTACAAAGTTGGTAGAATAATGATGAAGAGGACTCGGCGTGACTGGGACTCGTGTTTATTCAGAACTCTCAGATACAAACACAATAAACTCGCGCTGACTGACAGCGCTCTCATAACTCAGTAGTTACTATAAATAATTTTGTTAGCAATCGCTTCGTCTCCGTGATGTCCGGTTCGCGAACGAATCATTCTTTTGAATCGGTTCTTTTTAGTGAACCGAACCAGTTCACCAAATCGGACTGAATCGTTCTAAACGGTTCGCGTCTCGAGTCAGCGCTGATCCATAATTTACTAAAGTTACTAACTTTCTGACATGAGTGACAGCCCCTCCGACTAGAAATAAACTAATAACCTGAAGTATATGCTAGTAACTACAACAGTTCACCCTGAACTGAGACATGCTGAGAGAACTGATGAGAAGTGAACACAGGTCCATCCTCTTTCTGGCAGACTCGTGCCTGCTCCTGCCTCGTTAAACCACGCCCCCTCCGCTCATTTAAAATGCAAAGATGTCAGCCAATCACAACAGTGGGCGTTTTTACTGAAGTCTCACAGCAGACACTTCTCTTGAAGCAGGGCATTCAGCCACAGAACAAACAGCAGTATAGAAAAAATGCCTTTTATTTCTAAATTATGACATTTTATGATGTAAAAATCATACTAATAATATAAGTACACCTCAGAAAACACTATAAAATAATAGAAAAATGCCATGCCATGGGACCTTTAAACTCTGCCTTTTCACGGATATGATGTCATCGACAGGCCACGCCCTCATGCGTCCTGGTTCCTCGGGTAAAATAGCAATTTCTCACGATTTACAATTAGTCGGAAACATTTGGGACTACAACAAGTACTCAACTGAACAACATAAATAACACTGGCCTAGTGGTTTTTGGATATTTTACTGTAAAAATGTTACATAGTGCAGCTTTAAACTATATTCAAATAGAAAACCCTTATTTGAAATGGAAATATTTCACCATTTTTACTGTATTTTTGATCAAATAATGCAGCATTGGTGAACATAAAATACCCTTTTTACCTTAAACCCCCAAACTTTTGAACATACAAAACTCTATGAAAATGTTTAAAGTTTAAATCGGACAAAAACTCCATTTGAGGGCATCAAACAATAACAGATACCCTTCCTCCATTGAAAAAACATGATGTAAATAAAGCAAATGTGAAACACACAATATGGCTGATATGGCTAGCTTACAGGTAATGCGTTATCCATGCTGGCGTGAAGGTTAAATCTTCTCGCTTCCTTCAATCAATAGAATTGACTGCAGAAGATAACAACAGATGCAGACGGCGATGCTTTGTCTCTTTTGTGATGATAGCTCAATAAAAAGGCGCATTAGCACAGTCTTACATTTATTCAACATGCTCACAACAAAATTAATTCTTTGTATATTCCTGTTATTGCTAACAGCACTAGATAATGTGCAATGGTTTTGCAAACATATTTCTTTTACTGGCTAAATCAATGTTTTTAATAATAATAAAGATAATTGAGGAGCCTAGCCGTTAGTGTAGGGGGGAGTGGGGTAAGATGAGCCAGTTGGTAAGTAGACCCACCCCCTTTATCTTGCTAACTCTACACTTTAATTGTCATGTGACCATATGTTTTGGAACCACCCATCATTTCTGCCAGACTGTGAAAATGAGAAGCACAAAGGCAAACATTTACTTTAAAAATGTTTTTGGCTCGTCAATATAACATTTTAGCATAACAGATGTTACGGCTGTTGCATCAAAGCAAATTTGCCCAGGTCTTAAATATTTATGATCCATATTGGTTTAATGTATAATTTTAGCAATGTATAAAACCATGCAAATCATATTCTCTAAAAAATGCTTGGTTAAAGCCACACTGTGTGATATTTTCCTCCATCTAGTGGTGAACTGGTATATGACCATCCAGTGAATATTAGTTTCTGTTCCTCTCAATTCCGATTTAGTTTTAACTCCTACGGTGGCCGATTTAGTCCAAGATTAATATGGCTTCCAGTTCGACCTCGTCCACATTCGACACGGTGCCATCAAGTGTTAAAACACGAAAGGCGAAGCTTGAATTCACAGGTGTGTCCCTCTTTGGCTAATGTACTTTCAAGATGGAGGATCAACATGGCGACCCGCATTCAAACCCTCACCCGTATGTATTTACAATGGCATATTATAAACTTACCAGAATACTTTATTACTTGAAAGAAGTAAATATACATTAATGAGCACATATATTTTTGAAAGAACTAAGTGTTTTTAGCTAAGAATAAACTAAAAGAGTTACACAGTGTAGCTTTAAAAATAACCCAAGTTGGGTTGAAAATTTACTAACCCAGCAATTGGGTTGTTTTAAGCAAACATTTAACCCAACCGCTGGGTTAAAACAACCCAATTACTGGGCTAGTCCATTTTCAACCCAACTTGGGTTATTTTTAACTGTGCATTTTTTAGAGTGTATTAGCCTGAATACATAAGTTAGCTAGTTTTATCCAAAATGGCAGCTATGGGGCAATGTGAGCCAAATACTGTGGGGTAAATTGAGCCAGTGTTTTAGTTTACTCCTTCATAAGGCACTGTAGTTGAGTTAAATCTCTGAAGTATAAACTGGTATAATTTCAATGTAATGCTACACAACTGATTTGGTGTATCATTTTATTTAGAGAATTGTGTAGTTTGATTTTATTTGATAGGAACGATGTAAAAGTCCAGCAAATCCTGCTCTGATAAGACCCAGAAGATGCTTAATCATATTTATCTTAATGTCCTAGCATGTTCAATATTACAGAAAAACTACCATGCCAAGAACCTTTCGACTAAAATGTTTATTAATTTCGATGACAATTTTATTTTACTCAACAAGCTCTGTTTACTCTGTTTTTGGGAAGGTTACAACTTTGGTGTTCAACATATTGTTTCAGAAATGCAAACAATTAAAGAAATTGAAATTTCAACTTCATTCGGCTGGTTTTATGTTGTTTAAGTCAGCTTTAAGAAAAGAAATATAACTATTTGTAAAAGGAACTTTCATTATTGAAGGTGTTTTTAAAAGAGGTAAATAATTTTTTACAATTTCACATGGGTTTGATTCAGATTCAATTAGTTGGTCCGTTTACACTCAGATGGTGCAACTTACCCACTGACTCGGATCAACTTACCCCTAACCTGGGGTAAACTGAGCCACATGAACACTTTTTTTTAAATAAGAAGCCATATTTTTAGAACCCTTTGTCATGTATTTTGATCGTTTAAAATGATAGCAAACATCCTGAAGATACTTTCAGAGCACTTCTGCCTTATTTTCTCTTATCTTGAGGAACAGATTAGTAAAAAATGGCTCATCTTACCCCACTCTCCCCTACATATGTTGAGCTTATGCCATTTCCTGATCCTTTCTGAAGCAATGTAAATAACAAACACTGCACTCTAAAAATATCTGGGTTAAAAAAAACCCAAGTTGGGTTGAAAATTGACAAACCCAGCAATTGGGTTGTTTTAACCCAGCGGTTGGGTTAAATGTTTGCATGAAACAACCCAATGGCTGGGTTAAAACAACCCAATCTTTGAGTTAAAACAACCCAATTGCTGGGTTAGTCCATTTTCAACCCAACTTGGGTTGTTTTTAACCCAGAGTGTGCTAACAAGGGAATTGGGGTGAGAGAGAAAGCAGAAACGAGGAAGAACTATTTAAGTGGCCCGATGCGGCTGTTTGACATTACACCCCCATCAGTGACTTTTTGTTTTACAGTATTTTGCAGAATCAGCAGCATCCATGTCCCATCGCGCGAGGGAGTGAATCAGCAAGAGGACAAATCTCCATATCTGTCAGTGTTACGCCCCCACTATCACTAATACACATCTGCTGTCCTCCTACTCCCAGACTGCACTTCACCTCACATCCCCTTAAAAAACACCATGCTAACCCCTAAGCACAGGGATTAGGCACTTGTGTCATTAAAAAAATCAAATCAAATCAGAGAAAGAATCTGAAACGGTTAAAGTCTGTAACAGCAGAGCTTATTTGCATTTAAAGGTACATGCATGAAAACAGCTTTAACACTAAAATGGGCATTTACAACATTGTATAATACATGATCTGTGGGGTATTATGAGCTGAAGCTTCACACACACACACATTCTGGGGACACTGAGACTTATATTATATATTTTAAAAAGGGACATACACTCTAAAAAATGCTGGGTTAAAAATAACCCAGCAATTGGGTTGTTTTAAGCAAACATTTAACCCAACCGCTGGTTTAAAAAAAAAAAAAACAATTGCTGGGTTAGTCCATTTTCAACCCAACTTGGGTTATTTTTAACCCAGCATTTTTTAGAGTGTACTAGAAATGATAGCAAACATCCTGAAGATACTTTCAGTGCACGTCTGCCTTATTTTCTCTTATCTTGAGGAACACATAAGTAAAAAATGGCTCATCTTACCCCACTCTCCCCTACATATGTTGAGCTTACGCCATTTCCTGATCCTTTCTGAAGCAATGTAAATAACAAACAGTACTAGAGTACTTTCATTCATAAAGTATAATAAGTGAGAGATTGAATGATTTGTGAAGGATCATGTGACACTGAAGACTGCAGTAATGATGTTCAAAATATAAATTACATTTTAAAACATTTAAATTAGACTAGAGTGTACTAGATCCCCTTTAATTTCATTAATGACTTATAAACTATAAAGAAGAAACTCCCCAACAAATCATTCTGGGTATACTGAATACATATATTCCATTTTATAATAAAAAAATTAAAATATGTAAATTAAATGTATACTCATCACCCAAAAAACAGGTCAACATCAAGATATAAAACGTCGGTGCTTGTATGCATGATGGATGTCATACCCTACACTAGATAGCATCATCAATTCCAACATAAGGTGTTGCTTTACCACCTGTGTCTTTTTCAATTCCCACTTTTTTGATGCATGTTCCTGGGTTCTGGCCAAATGGACATCTCGTCGAGATGTTATGTCCGGTCAGTTCTCTCAGGACCTGATCTGTGTGTTTCTCCAAGTCCTCACACACACCGATCCTCACGAGAGACCTGTACATCTGCCTGGACTCGCTCGTTCTCGGTGCTGTGGTTTTTTATTTATTTTTTTGAATGGGAGGAAACAGAAAAAAAAAAACGTTCCGCCGTCAGACTGGATTGAAGCTGGTCAAATACTGACTTATCCAAATATATAAGCCAAACAGACTGAACATGAATTTGCTCAATTACATCGTGTCATTGCTAAAATAATAATCAAATATGAAAACCTACCGTGAAAATATTGTACACTACCAGTCGATTAAGATTTGTTATGTTTTTGAAATAAGCCTCTAATGTTCACCAAGGCTGCATTAATTTGTTCAAAATACAATACTATTGAGAAACAGTACGATTTTTTTTAAATAACGGTTTCCTACTTAAATATATATTTAAAATGCAATTTATTCCTGTGATCAAAGCTGAATTTTCAGTGTCATGATCCTACAGAAATCATATGCAGCTTCACCGATTTATTAATGAATACTGCTAAAACAATTTTTAACATTGATAATAAGAAGAATCATAATTAAGCGCCATTCATAATGTATAATAAGTGAGAGATGGAATGATTTGTGAAGGATCATGTGACACTGAAGACTGGAGTAATGATGTTCAAAATATAAATTACATTTTAAAACATTTAAATTTTAATAATATTTCACAATATTGCTGTTTTACTGTATTTCTGATCAAATGAATGCAGTATTGGTGAGCATAAGCTTCTTTCCTAAACATTAAACAAAATATTCCATAATAATAATTCCAAACTTTTCAATACATGTTCAATACACTCTAAAAAATGCGGGGTTAAAAATAACCCAAGTAGGGTTAAAAATGGACTAACCCAGCAATTGGGTTGTTTTAACTCAGCAGTTGGGTTGTTTTAAGCAAACATTTAACCCAACCGCTGGGTTAAAACAACCCAAATTGCTGGGTTAGTCCATTTTCAACCCAACTTGGGTTATTTTTAACCCAGAATTTTTGAGCGTGTATAGTACAAATTCAAATTCAATCCAACTGACTGGCTTCCACACGATTTTTGGTAACAAGTCTCGCCACTAAATGCCACGTGATTGGTCATTTTCCATGTCAGTCTGACGTGATGGTCTATTCTTGTAAATAGGTCAGTGCTAGGGTACATTATGGATCAAACGTAAAACTAAATGTAGACTAAGCGTACAATTTATGCAATAAATAAACTTTGCTTCAAGCTTCTAGCCATGATAAAATGTCATTGCTAGCCACCATCCATCAGCGATTGTTGACCTCCTCCTCAGATATCACTACTTGATCTCTTTGGGCCATAAATATATCCCCTCTGAAAAATAAACCCTGGCCTTACAGTGTCAAAGGCGTCGCAGAGTGCCCTGTGGACCCGGTTTTTCACATTTCTAATGTTCAGATTTAAAAAAAAAAACATTTAATCACACTATCAGAGACAGTCTAAGCCCACAATCTGCTCATGAGAGGAGAAACTGTGCTAATCCCGTGATTTTCAGCATTAGGGCAGATCTCAAGATTTATAATATTGACCACTTCTGTCTCCCGCTCATAAATCCCCGCCTGCATATCCCTCTCAGTGGCGGCCGCATTAGAATTAAGATTTCATTAGGTCTTAAGGCAGAGCCTCTCTGACTGAAATCTTTCCCATCTGGCACCGTGACACATGACCACACACTTTCCCTGTCTGACTCTTTCACACTGCACTTTCACTGCAAGGCCTAATGCACAGGCACATGTCAGATCTTTTATCCCGTCATTTTAAAAACACCAATGGTGCTCATAAAAAAGCCCCGCCAGATTGCACCGCCCAAATAGTTTTGCACGACACTAATGAATGAATCATGCTATAGGAAATAGATTCGCTCTTGATGCATTTCAGTTCCTATACAGCTCAAAAGTAGCCTGACGTCATCATACTCAATTCTAGTCAGAATATGAGTCTGATCTGCTCCGTTGGGCTGTGATTATGGGGTGTGTTTCAACCGAACCAGGAAAGACGTCAATTGGATAGACCTACAACCAATCAGAGCAACGGAGCGACGCATAACATTAGTTATCAAATGTCAACAGAACTCAACTGCACACAGTGTTGCCATGTCAGCGGGTTGAAGCGACCCCGATTATGTGATATAGAGACCCAGGAATGCGATTTTTAGCTGCAGCCCTGCCAAAATAACACATATTTTACCCCCCAAATGCTTTTTTTCCCGGAGAACCCCCCTGGAAAGCTATTGGGCTTGTTTTTGGCTAGTTTTGAGGAACGTTAGCAATTGGGCGGGTTTTGTTGTAAAAACTTGGCAACCCTGTCTGCACGCTGGAATAAGTAACGTTAGAAGAAAAAGATGAGTGTAAACGATCTTTGCCGGTGTTGTAAAAAAATAATTTAAGGATACACAGAGTACTTACCAACACGATCATCATTTCTGAGAGAAATAGTAAAGGTGAATGCATATACGACAAGTTCTCCGTTTAGGATTAGAACAAATTCAACCCAAGCGCCTTTGGTGACGTGGATGATTAAGTTACTGTTGATCATCTGTCCATCATCGTCTAAAGCCCGCCCTGATGATTTCATTGGTCCGAACAGTTTCTGTTCGGGCATAATTACTTCTCTACGGATCAAGTCCAGACCGAACTGCCCGAGTAAAAATGTTGTGGGCGGGGCTAAGTTCGGCTGGCATCCAGGCTAGCTCAAAAGGGCATCATCCCACTTTAACTCATCAAAATAATTTAACCAATTGCAACTTAATTCCTTAAAATAAAGTGAGATGTTTTTGCCAGGAAAATTAAAAGTGTGTGATGTTTACGCTCCTGAGAGACCCTCCATAAAAGACAAAGAGCTGGCCAAAGGTCCTGAAACACTGCGTAAGCATGAAGGGCATGTACTGGACAAAGCAGTGCCAAGGCTGGGTCTGCCTCCTCCAGGGACAGCGCTTCCAGGTTCACCACCTGATCTCTGGAAGCAGTGGTGGGAACCTTGGGCACGTATCCAGGTCCGGGGTCTAAAGATCACGCGAGAGTTAGCCGGCCCGAATTCCAGGCACGCTTCGTCAACCGAAAATGCCTGCAGGTCCCCGACCCTCTTGATGGAAGCCAAAGCAATCAAGAGCGCCGCCTTCATTAAAAAGAAATTTAAGGGCAGATTGGACCACTGCGAGGTCCCAAGAGGGAATCTGGGTTTATCCTCCTCGCTCCTCTAAGGAATCAGGGGCCTCATTTATAAAACTTTGCGTAGGATTTGCGTCAGAAGTGGCATGCGGATGAAACATAGGACGTGCGTACGCACAGAAATATTCGGATTTATAAAACCGTGCGCACGCACATCCTACGCAGTTTTCCCTTAATAAATCACAATCAATTCTAAATGTAGCGCAGCTTTTTCGACTTCATGTCATGCCCATAGTTGCCCATAAATAGTCCGTGAAACACCCACAAGTTAATATTCATAATTTGCGAAATCATGGCAAACACAGAGAGGAAATCAAAAAAACGTAACTTCACTCAATGGTGAAGTTGTGGAAACCAGAGGTGGAAAAGAGGAGAGAAATGTTGTTTGGAGGGCACAGTGTGGGCATTACTAATGCCAAAAAGGCACTTGAGTGGCAAAAGGTTGCAGACGCCGTAAATGCTGTCGCCTCACAACCTCGGACCGTGGTCGAAATAAAAAAGAAATGGTCGGACATCAAAGTCGAGGCAAAAAAGCGTCTAGCGCTCCATCACCTGTGAGTCTGCCACGGGTGGGGAAAGGGACACCGGAGCTGAGCCCTCTTGATGAGAGACTGCCGGCAATTATTGGGGGATCCCTATTAATCCCTATCCCTATTATCTACGTGGAAATGGGAAATAGTTCAGTGCAAATGTAATTTATTGCAGCTTTCTGAATGGTTGAGACATACGTCATACGTTATTTTATCAAAAATAAAACAAACTAAAGGCATATGCATGAATACCATATGATTCCGTAGCTGATGAATACATTTTTACCATGAAAACAACTTTCCCCAGCGGACAATTAATAAATCTATCTATCTTATCTATCTATCTATCTATCTATCTATCTATCTATCTATCTATCTATCTATCTATCTATCTATCTATCTATCTATCTATCTATCTATCTATCTATCTATCTATCTATCTATCTATCTATCTATCTATCTATCTATCTATCTATCTATCTATCTATCTATCTATCTATCTATCTATCTATCTATCTAATTGCATCTATATCTGCTCCGCCGGACGGACACATTGACGAGAATATCAGTTTTGTAGGCTACATTATTTCGTTCTGTTTACCATATTATTTATGAGGATGAATTGCATAACATGGCAATATTATTGCAGAACATATTTCACTTTTCTTTTTGCAAATATGTGTTCATTTGCATTTCTGTTGTAATTTTCGTTTGTTTTACACTGCAGATCGATCAAACGGGTGTTCGTGTCGGCTGTTAATTGTAAGACTTGCTTTGTAAAGTCTTCATGTTATTTATGAGAGGCAATATTGCCATTTCTTTTACACAACGTTCTACAGTTTCACACACTTTCACGTGTTTCTTCCATCTGCCGACGGTGTCGCCATTTCTCATTTCACCCGTTTTTGTGCGTACGCTTGGGTCAGAGCTTGCGTGATGGACCACACATTTTCCCGTCAAGTTTGCTTTTTATAAATACCAATTATCGCGTAGAGAGCGGCGTACGCCTTCTTTTGTGCGTACGCAACGTTTATAAATGAGGCCCCTGGTCATGCTGTAACCGGGAAAAAGTTGATTGGCTGATCCCATTGTACAGTGAATTACAATAGTCTAGCCTTGATGTTAAAAATGCATTAATTATTCTTCAAAAGTTATTAAAAGAAAAAACAGGTTTTACTTTAGCTAAAAGACGGAGCTGGAAAAAAACTGGATTTGACCCCTGCGTTTATCTGCTTGTCAAATTTGAGACCATTGTCAAAAACAAAACCCAAGTTCTTTACCCGGGGCTTTGCAGAAAGTGTTACATTTCCTAGGGACATTTGACGAAGATCAAATGAGCCAAAAACTATTATTTCAGTTTTACTTTCATTAAAATTAAGAACATTTCAAGATAACCATGCTTGCACATCAATTAGGCAGGCCCTCAGTCATTCCAGCCCATCAATCGTTGGTTTTAGGGGTAAATAAACTTGAGTGTCTGTGCTGGAACAAGTCTGAAAAAGTCAGCTGAAAAAGATTTCATATTTTGTTGAATGTCTCTGATTCTTTAGTGTTGTTCATGGACTTGCTTCTCTTGTTCAGTGTATTTAGGGTTTAGAGCTCTACCTAGTGGCGAGTTTGAATTCTGCGATTTCCTGTATTTACATGAATCAGGAACTTTTATTTATTTTTATTTATTTTACCTTTATTTAACCAGGTAAATCAGTTGAGAACAGGTTCAAATTTGCAACCGCGACCTGGCCAAGATAAGGCGCAGAGTACAAGGCGACATGAAATTACACATGACATACCAACATTCAAATACACAGTCATTAATATAGAAGACATTCAAATTTCAAATAAAAAGTTCTAGACATTGTGTAAAAAAAATGAAAATGTGCAAATAGATGCAATAACAGCCATTTAGTTTAGTACGTGCAAAAATGCAACGACTAGTGAAAAAGCAGCGGTAAAGATGGCTCTCTTTAATCGGCAAATATCACTGTAATCTTAAACTTTGCAACAGCATCGTTTGTAAGTATTTGTTGATATACATTGATGTTTATAATGTTTTTATATAATTGTGAATTGTTTCAGTTAAAAGGAGTTATTAATAATTTTCCATATAGAAACATTAGCGTCATACCGTAATCATTATTTACATTACAAAATGTCATGTTTATTTGCAAGTATCACAGAATACTAGATTAATGTGGATGTTGATATGCTGTAATTGTTCATTTCTGGATGTTATTATTGAAATATGATTATTTGTTTATTTGTAGTTTCACTCCATACCCAAGACCATTAAACCTGTGGGCAATCAAACTTGTTGTCTTCAGAGTCGTGTCAAGTCAAGTCAAGTCAACTTTATTAATATAGCGCTTTTAACAATGTAGATTGTTTCAAAGCAGCTTTACAGTGTTAAACAGGAAAATAATGCAGCATACTTTTATTCAGCTGTATAGCCATTCTGGAAAAAACGCTGATGTCATCAGTTCATTTCAATTATCATACAGTGACAGTGTGGGCTTTAGATCAATAATTCGATCAGTAATTTAGTTTAAATGGTTAATTTAGTTTATTATTTAGATTTATTTCGATGTTTAGTTGAAAAATGTAGTGTCTCCAACTGAGCATGCCAAGCCAGAGGCAACAGTGGCAAGGAAACCAAAACCCCATCAGGTGACCTAATGGAGAAAAATAAACCTTGGAGAAACCAGGCTCAGTCGGGGTGCCAGTTCTCCTCTGGCCAATTAACAAACAGCGTATGATTATTATTATTATTCTGGCAGCTTTACAGCTCAGAGGTCATAATAGATCAGAATATTCGAGGGACCGGGGGCAACATGCTGGAGACGGGTTTATTGAGGATGATGTTGATTAAATAATTATTAAAGTGCAATATTCGAATGAGGGAAGGAAGGGAGTGTGAGGGAAGGGAGTTTATCTGACTGTTAAAACAGAAACTATGTTGAGGACAGTACAGTGTCGTCCACATAACAGTGGAACGACAACCCATGTTTCCTGAAAATAGACCCTAGAGGAAGCATATTTAATGTAAAAAGAATTGGGGCTAAAATGGATCCTTGAGAATCCTCTGGATGGATCCAGTGGGGAATCATCCACGAATGTTCTCTCGGCATGCACTAAGCCCAAGCACGTTTAACGTAGGCCAGCAAGTTGCTCCTCTGATCTCAAGAGACATTCTAGCGACTGACGCTAGGGGTTGCAGCCTTTAGTCTCATTGTTAGAGCGTCCGACTCTCATGCTGGCGGACCCGGGTTCAAATCCCGCTTAGAGTTGGAGGGGGTTACACTCGCAAGACAGCGATCGTGCCTGTTAGACAGATTAACCAGCCGATCGCACCCAGAAACACAAAGGTAAGACTTCTTGAAAAAGACGTAGCTCTTTTAGAAGAGCTGGAATACTGAAGCGCCCAGGGAGAACACACACGCTGTGTTGGTTCACTGCACAGATCAGACAGTCGCTCGTCTTGAAGAGAGTAGCTCAGAAGGCAAGTGAACACTCGTCTCCGAAGCAGAAACATAATGCGAGATTGCACACACAGCTCCTTTTATACCCACGAGGTGGGGCGGAGTTGCTCTGTGCAAAATCCACAGACCCATGGCATTGTCATGCCATTGCGTTTTGTAGAACTCGAAGGTGATTGGCTTCTAAGCGAAACCACTTGTCAGTCACTGAGGTAACGTGAGGCGACTGATTTAAAGGGAACATAGTTGAGTCGGCTTTGTGTGTATACAGTATATATATATATATATGCCTGCTCTCATGCTGATCGCACTGCAAAAAATGCTTTTCTTACTTAGTATTTTTGTCTTGTTTTCAGTCCAAATATCAAACAAATCTTACATTAAGAAGCATTTACAAGACAAGCAAAAGTTTTTGTCTTGTTTTGGGGGAAAATAACTCAAAATGAAGGGAGTTTTTGCTTAAAATAAACAAAATAATCTGCCAATGGGGTAAACGAATTAAGATTATTTTGCTTACCCCATTGGCAGATTATTTTGCTTATTTTAAGCAAAAACGTCCTTAATTTTGAGTTATTTTCTCCCAAAACAAGACAAAAACTTTTGCTTGTCTAGTAAATGCTTCTTAATGTAAGATTTTTTAGATATTTGGACTGAAAACAAGACAAAAATACAAAGTAAGAAAAGCATTTTTTGGGTAGATCATTTAAAAATGTTCCTTTAGAACGTGTTAATAAAACACCATGTGTTGGAGAACCACAGAAACACACTTGCTTACGCAATCATGATAAATAATGATCAATATTCACAATATTTGACTGAAAAAGTTTAAACAATGGCTTGGCCATTTGAAATGCCCCAAAATGAATGCAAAAAAATTCAAATTTTTGCCGTTTACATGCATGCATAATCTGATCTATGGCAGAAGACTGTTACAAATATATATAAAATGATTGACAGAATAAATTTGGCTGCAAATGTGTCCCTTTAAAGAGAAAAGAGCCAAATTGATTGTAGGTTATAGATGTGTGCCGAGTGAAACGGTCAAGGTCACTGAAATGTCCAGCATGTTGTAGACTCTTCAGTCTAATAATAGAAAATACGACTGGCCTTATTAGTGTTACGAACCATCACGCAGGTCTGGAAGAAGTCTTGCCTCTTCTTTATTAACCTGTGGACACTGAGCAGAAATGAGGCAGAACAGAAGTAAGGTGAGAATGAGCGCACTGTCTGCCTGGTAATTGCACATGGCCCTTGATTAATGATTTGGCGTGGACGTGAGTTAGAATTAGAGCTTCTTGGCAAAGGAAGTCTGTTAAATTAGCTGAACTTGCACTCAGGCTCATTATTATCTATCCAGCTGCAGAACGATATTCTTTGCAAGAAAAAATGGCATAATGATTTGGTTGGGAAATGTTACCATCATTAGCATGGTGTGAGACTTGCAGTTGCTCGATTCGGGGCTCGTCCCCTTGAAGTCACTGACTCTTTTTCCTCTGTGATCTTCCGCTCGGATTATGAAAGGTGGATGTCCGGTTCTGTTCAGCCTTCTCGTTTTGGCTTCAAACTCTGATCTTTTGATATTATGAGACCAAGGTTTGGCTTTCATCTTCTTGGCTTTAATGGAGTAACAAGAGCATATGTGCTGAAAACTAGACATGTTAGCTTTATCAGTAATTAAATGGTCAAAGGGGGCTTATTAATGGTTCTTGAGACATAAGTGCTATTTTTGCTAAATATATAATTGTTTATTTCCAGAGGAAAACAGCACTGCACAGACGTCTCACTTTCATATCTCTGAAGATTTAATGGTATTATCAATTGTGTTTCAGTTAAGTGCAAGCTTTTATCTTGGATGTTTCCCCTGAAATAGATACACATTAGTCAATAGTTTGTGTAGAGCTACAACATTAGATCATTTGACTCAAAATGTATTTCGATTGCAGAGAAATCTGAGCAAAATTTGAGGCTTTGTTGAGATCTGTTCTGACACTGTGTCCTAACTACACGCGGCGCGATAAGATTCCAGCACCAAGCAACTTGTCTATCCACACCAGACGCTACTATGAGATGCAACAAACCAATCAAAAACCACAGCCAATCAGAACAGTGTGTGGGCGGGCTCTCGCGGCACCAGAGATTGATCCTGACGGCACTCGCAAGGAAATGAATACATAATCAAATTCACAAATATTGCACCATTTAAACATTACTAACATACATACTAGTCACTAAAACAATCTTTGTCATAGAATACACTTGTTTGTTCACAGTTTGAACGTTCTTGTTTCCAATTGTTCAATATTTAAAGATCTGAGGTGAATTATCCATTGTTGCTTTTAGTACGACTACGTTGCAAAACTGAGCACTAAATGATATTCACAGTCACATTATACACTTTTAACATTAAATAAAGCACATAAACGCTACCTGAGATGATCATTGCCAAGTTTTGTGTTGTTGTTCCAACGGCGACGTCGCAGAAATAGAAACCGTTTTTAAAATAGAATCATCGCGTGTCGCCGTCGCGGCTGGTTAGGACAAAAACTTGAATTAACATGGAAAAGACGGCTTTTATCGCGTGTCTTGGTGTCGCGTCGTGTGTAGTTAGGACACGATGTGAAACTCTAGAAGATAAATACCGTGCTAGTTTTCTCAGTAGAAACCAAGCGTGCCGCACTTGTGTTAAAAGCTGAAGCCGACGCGTCTCGATCGCCCCCAGGTGGTTGTTCCCAGTATAGCTCATAAGCCCCGCCCCTCCATGTTCTCTAATGGTGCGTTCACACCGGACGCGAATGAAGCGTTACGCACAAGTGATTTACATGTTAATCAATGCAAAGATGTGAATAGACATTCTGTGGCGCGATTCGCGCGAATGAGGTGGGGCGAATAACCCGGTGCGAATTGAGCGTTTTACGCGTGATTCGTGTGAATGTTGGAAAATCTGAACTTTGGCAGATATTCGCGCCCATTAACCAATCGGGAGTTTGCCCTAGTAGTGACAACAATGAGGAGAAAATCTGGTTTTATATTAATCATATTATTAATATATGGTTCAGACAAGTGTGCATATGATTATCACTGTGATTACATTAAATGACATGAAACACAACCCAGTCTCTTTTTGTTAAATGCAAGTTTAAATATGATCAATAATACAAAAGTATAAGTAAAATGTATAATAAGCTATACATGAAATAAAGCAAACAATTCAGTCAAACATTCAAAGTCAGCGCTAGTCGGCTACAACGATCGCGTAAAGTTAAATAGCCTAAAAATAAAAAACTAATGAAACTTCACTTTGCCCTCAGCCTAAACGATTTGCCAGGGAACAAATTATAGATCCATGAGACCAAAGATCGGCCATTACATCCACTGGAGCTCACAAAATTCCGAAAACGCCAGATAAAATGTTCAAATAGGCACTCTCTAAATAAATAAACCACAGATTTGAGCTTTAAACAACTACATTATCGCCTGAAAAGTCTTAAAACTATGTTTTGTCACACATTAACAGTAGCATTTTAACAAAAAAGACGTGTAAACACAGCCCATTTCAGCCATTTCTCACCGAGACGAGCCGCTGGCAGAAGCCCCGCCCATGAGGAGAACTCACGTCTGTTGTGAAGTGAATGTCACGCGTGAATGAAGCGAATAAACTCAAAATGTTCCAGGGTCCAACTTCGCGCAAAATAATGGGATTCGAGACAAACTAAACAATCAAATTACGCTACAAATAATGTTTCCCCAAAGATGGCTTCTGTCATTTTAGGCAGTTTTTATCATGCTGATTTCATTTCAACTGTTTTTTTTTTTTTTAATAAGTTGGTTTTAATTAGTTATTTGATGCTCATAAAATTGGCGGGGGGGTGACAACATGTTTGACAGCTGAGATCGACGGCTTCTCTGAGTGAAGTTGTCACTGTGGCACTAACATACTTTTTTCAGGATTTGCAGGAGGAGATTGGAGCTTTACTTCCTGTTCTCTACAAGATGTCACTTTTCTGGAAGGCAGTGAAGATGCATTGTCCATATTTTTTACGGCCTATGGTAGAAACACTCGAGAAGTCATCGACAAACCCTTCAATCTCATTTTGTCTAAGAGAATTTGGATACTAATGAGTAATCAATATGTAAAAATCGAGGAAATGAGAATGCAAAAATCGACCATATAACTGATATAATGCCAATATATTGTGATTAGAAACAAGATCAATATTATGTTATCAATCATCTATATTGCATTGGTCTTTTCAGTGCATCTTAAAAATGAGCAAACAAATAACTTAGTGATTGTATGGCTCTCGATGTGTGATGTCCTAGACCTTTCATTTGAGGCTCAAATATTTTCCATCGAGTCCCTATGGCACTTTCTTCCCAATTTGGGGGATTTATTTGACGTTTCTTTGATATCCGAGGCCTGATGCCTGATATTACCCAACAGTTAGAAGGAACTTCCTTCAAAATGCTCAGAGGCACTATAACATGTCAAAAAAAAAGAAAAGTTTTCCCACCATAAGATTGATTGCACAGAAAATAAACCCAATAAACCCAGCTTGCATAACATCATCTCAACAAATATAACACTGCATATTCATTTTGCAGGTTGTCTTAAAGTACCATTAAACAGCAATTAAACACCTCTTCTTACACAATTAAAAAAGAGCTGTGATTTTAGAAAAGTGATCACGCATAGCACTCATTTTCATAGACAATTACAAACCTCTCTCTAATAGCATCAAACAGATATCAAAATGTGCATATGATCTCTAGTGTGGATCTTATCACCACAACTGCTAATCCTCTATGAATTATTTGTTTTCCAATAAAAACAAATGTGAAATTTGACATTAGTTTTTTTCTTTAAAAACGTTAAAGCTCTACACAGGGACTATGACTACTACAGGAAAGCAAGTTTGCATGCTTGACAAATCAGACAACCATTGCAGTCCTCATGTAGCAATATCTTGAAAACTCATGTAAGACCGCTAAATTCGTTCCAACGATGTTAACGAAAGCGATTTGAAGGTCGCTGCGCGTTCTGTGTTTTCAGCTGGGTAGAATGGATTATTTCTAATTTATCTTTAAATCTGACTCCATTTTATCATAATCTCTGATTTATTTAGGATAGAATGCCAATTGGTTGTTTGGTCATTTATATTTAATAGTTAGTCACACATTTAATCATTCTGTTTAACTCGTCGTTGCCATAATCTACTAGAGAATTATAGAGTAGTCAGAATAGATCGAAAATGTACCAATTTATTAAACAGTCAGGTAAATGTATAATGCCAATTACATAATAGACGGAAATCTCTTTCAAATGGAAACACAAAATCTGGTTATGGTTACAGCGGTTGAGTTAAATGTTTGCTTAAAACAACCCAATTGCTGGGTTAAAACAACCCATTCGCTGGGTGAAAACAACCCAATCGCTGGGTTACAATTTCATAAAAGTCCATTTTCAACCCAACTTGGGTTATTTTTAACCCAACATTTTTTAGTGTGTTAGGTGGGGGTTGACAACAGTAAAGCAAATGTCTTTGTTCAATTTCAAATATCAAATATCTTTGATTATTTTCAACCTTACACACATCACTGTTTCAAAATTCATATTTGAGGTAGATTTTGAAAGCTAAAGTAATGTTGGGAAAACCCCAGGTGTTACAGTAAACAACAATGTTTGGAGCTGATATACAGATAAAGAGTTCAGATGCAAAAGCCTCTAAAAGCCACTTCGGTCAAAAATGAGATAATGATCCGGAGTGAATGCTCTCCGCATATAGTATACGTTCATACAATACTTTCACTTCAAACCCACTAAATCCCAGCATCAGCCCATTCAGAAGTACCGGTACTCAGGTAGAAACCTATAGAAGCCTGACAAAAAAGCTTATTTTAAAGAAGAACGTCAAGCTTTTGCATCTGAAGTCTTCAGATATTTATCACGATAACAGTGGGTTGAGGACAATAGATGCAGTATGTTTCTATCCAAAGTTGTAAATATCACATAAAACATTTGCAAATAAACAACCGTTTCCATCCCATTTGTCAAGAGAACAAATTTGTCACTTCATGGGAAATTGGTACAAAATACCTGTAAACTGCTGCAATCGGGGAAGCCACTGTGGATCTTTTTTTGTATATTATAAATGACTTGCATCTGGCAATAAACGCTGTTCTGTTATCTTGCGTTCAGATGCCTGATGTTTGGGAGTGCAATCGTGTGAGACGCTTCTGGAAGGTAATTAAACCAAATCATTCTGATGACTTCGGCTCAGGTGTTTCAGAATGATCAAACTAACATTTGAGATGCGGTGTGATGTGATTGGTCCACTGGTAAGTCCAGTTATCCAATCACATCCTCTGAGTCAGTTGAGCCAAAGTTACGAGAGAGTTTTGTTGCGTATTGAGGGATTTATTCGTAACTGGGTTTCATTGCATTGCAGTTCATAGAACAGAACCTGATTTCCTCACTACTAAATATTCAACGCTCAACTGTTAGGGGGATTATAACAAAGTGGAAGTGATTGGGAACAACAGCAATTCAGCCACGAAGTGAAATCACAGAGCGGGGTCAGCGCATGCTGAGGCTCACAGAAGTGGCCAACTTTCTGCAGAGTCAAGAGCTCCAGACCTCCAAACTTCTGTGGCCTTCAGATGAGCTCAAGAACAGTTTGTAGAGCTTCATGGGATGGGTTTCCATGGCCGAGCAGTAGGCTTGCTACGATAGTCGGTGTTGCCGGTGTTACCGGTGTCCAGACTCAACACCGGTTACATCACTTACCCACCGTGGCACCGCCCACCGTCTTTTAGATTTTTTTATAGTAATAAAATAATTTAGTTCAGTTAGAGAACAGACAATACAAATAAAAACTGAACGTATCTGCTTAATAAAGCAGGATCCAACTGTGAGTCTCGGCAGCGGCAGGAGTCATTCATCAGATTTAAGAGTGAGGAGCTGACTGAGATGATCGCGGAAGATTTGGTTTCAAAGCGAAACGTAAAAGCGCCTATTTAAGGGAGTTTGTCATTTGTTTTGTTGTTGTGTTTTTCATTAAAAATAATAGGCTAATGAACCCACAATTCAAGCAACCCGCAGCCGAATTGGCGCTAATTCAAAACCGAAAGTTAAATGTGCACGGCCGCACAGAGCGCGCATTGTTTACTTTCGCCTGGCTCCGCAGTGTGAGCCTCCGCTACGCTGACTGCGCGCATTTCTTTTTGCCGCGCGCACCCTCGCGCTCGAGCGGGCGCGTCGAGTATAAACGAGGCTTTACGGACGAACTGTTATTCATTCATGGCGTGCATCTCAATCATAGACTGATCAATGCTTGATCAGTGCCCTGACTACTGAACTAGGGAACTGATTGAGACGCACCCATGGTCTCACAGAGCGCGCATTTACAGACGAGCTGTCATTCACGGTGTGTGAATACGCAACACTGGCGCGTTTTCAGTTCAGAGCGGTCGTGTGCATGTTACTTTCGGTTAGATAGAATTAGTGATTTAAAAGCCTCCGCCGGTGATACCGGTATTACCGGTGTTGTCACACATCAATTAACCGGTGGGAAAATTTCCTCACCGTCACATCCCTACCGAGCAGCTCATCCAAGCCGCACATCACCAATAAATGAAGTTGAATTGACTTGGGCTTGGGCCCTTAGTTCCAGTGAAAGGAACTCTTAATGCTTCACCAATACCCCTTTTCCACCAAGGCAGTGCTAGAGCTAATTCAGAGCCAGAGCTAGCCCCAGTTCATAGTTGGTTCGACTGAGGAGCTTCTAAGAACCGTTTGCTTTTCCACAGGCTGAGAGCCACAACAGAGCCATGTCTTACGTCACTGTATATGGCTCATCTTTCTCAGCAACGCTAGCGAGGCAGCGGCAATGTTGCCAAGTCCGTGGTTTTGCCGCGGGCTGTTTTTTCATGTCCGCGGGATGAAGCGACCCCAATTATGTGATATTTAGCCCTGGGAAAGCGAATTTTAGTAGGCAACCATGCCAAAAAAACACATATTTTACCCCCAAATGTGATTTTTACCGGGGAAGCCCCCCTGAAACGCGATTGGGCTTGTTTTGAGTAGCAATTGGACGGGTTTGGTTGGCAACCCTGGGCAGCGGGAAACACAAACACACCAGGCTTGTTCGAGATGCATCTGCGCTGCGCAGACCGATCCACGTATGATATATAAAAAAAACCGCATGAGTGAATCAAATGCATAAGGAGTCATATGCTCTCGCTGGACTCGTTATCATACGGCGATCGGTCTCTGCACAGCTGCGAACAAGCCGTCCATCAACAATGCAAACGTTGCGTTACTATTGATTCACATGGCTTTACGATCCTACATCAGCATCAAAACACAACGCAAACACAGCGAATCCAACGCATTCATGCAGTTCGCCGTAATTCGTATAGATGGAGATTACAAACGAGCAGCAGCTGTTAGCTCCATTAGCTGCTATTTCAAAAATGGTGTATCTCAAGTTTGTGTTGGTCTTGTTGATCATTTCTGTATTTTCTTTGACATATCAATCTCTCCTGCCATTGAAACCAGATCTGTCTCTGTCAAAAAGAGATGCTTAAATGAGAACACTAGTGTGCTGTTTATGAAGGCTATATCTCTAACACCAAGCATATCTGCAGACTCTGTTGATTTTCTCTTTGACTCTTTTAACTCAAAAGTTAAGAGTGTAATTGATGATATTGCTCCTGTGAAAGTCAGAAAAAAGAGTGGCAAACAAAAAGCACCTTGGAGAAACTCAACAGCAGTGCAATTAATGAAAAGACAATGCAGGAAATCTGAACGCATGTGGCGAAAGACAAAACTTGTTGTCCATTACAACATTTATAAAAACAGTCTTCGTGCTTTCAATGTGGAACTAGGCAAAGCTAGACAGACCTTCTTTTCAAATATTATAAATAGAAACATAAACAACACACACACTCTTTTTGCTACTGTTGAGAGACTAACAAACCCCCCGAGTCACATTCCCAGTGAAATGCTCTCAGACAGCAAATGTAGTGAGTTTGCTTCCTTCTTCTCCGAGAAAATCATTAATATCAGAAATGTGATCAGCACATCGTTTAGTTGCTCTGAGGTGAATCAGATCAGACCACAACCTCAGAAAATTATTATGACTGATTTTGAAGCAATTGATGGTAAAATTTAAGAAGAAACGGTACAGCACCTTAAAACATCAACCTGCGCCCTTGACACACTCCCCACTTCTTTTTTCAAAAGTGTGTTTAACTGTTTAGAAGCAGATCTCCTAGAAGTGGTAAACTCCTCACTTCTTTCTGGGACTTTTCCAAACTCCCTTAAAACTGCAGTAGTAAAGCCTCTCCTGAAAAAGAGAAATCTGGATAACTCCATACTGAGCAACTACAGACCAATCTCAAATCTCCCCTTCATAGGCAAGATCATTGAAAAAGTTGTTTTCAGTCAGCTGAACAAATTCTTGAACTCAAACGGATACTTTGACAATTTTCAATCTGGTTTCCGACCGCATCACAGCACAGAGATAGCGCTCATAAAGATAATAAATGATATTCGCCTCAAAACATACAGGATACAGGCAAAACATCGATTCTGGTACTACTGGACCTCAGTGCTGCATTCGACACTGTTGACCACAACATACTCCTTGACAGGCTAGAAAATTGGGTTGGGCTTTCTGGAATGGTCCTCAAATGGTTCAGGTCATACTTAGAAGGGAGAGGTTATTATGTGAGTATAGGTGACCATAAGTCTGAGTGGACATCCATGACATGCGGAGTCCCACAAGGGTCAATTCTTGCACCACTCCTATTCAACCTGTACATGCTGCCACTTAGCCAAATAATGAAAAATAACAAAATGGCTTACCACAGCTATGCTGACGACACCCAGATCTACTTAGCCCTATCACCAAATGACTACAGCCCCATTGACTCTCTATGTAAATGCATTGATGAAGTTAACAGTTGGATGTGCCAAAACTTTCTTCAGTTAAACAAAGACAAAACTGAAATCACTACATTAGGAAACAAAGATGAAATTCTCAAGGTGAATGCATATCTTGAGGCTAAAGGTCTAAAATCAAAAAATCAAGTCAGGAATCTTGGTGTGATTTTGGAGTCAGACCTGAGTTTCAGTAGTCATGTCAAAGCAATAACTAAATCAGCTTACTATCATCTGAAAAATATTGCAAGAATTAGAAGCTTTATTTCCAGGCAAGACTTAGAGAAACTCGTTCATGCTTTTATCACCAGCAGGGTGGATTATTGTAATGGTCTTCTCACTGGCCTTCCCAAAAAGACCATTAGAAAGCTGCAGCTCATCCAGAACGCTGCTGCCAGGATCCTGACCAGAACCAGAAAATATGACCATATCACACCAGTCCTCAGGTCTTTACACTGGCTTCCAGTTACATTTAGGATCGATTTTAAAGTACTATTACTTGTATATAAATCACTAAATGACCTAGGACCTCAATACATTGCAGATATGCTGATTAAATACAAACCCAACAGATCACTCAGATCATCAGGATCAAGTCAATTAGAAATACCAAGGGTTCACTCAAAGCAAGGAGAGTCTGCTTTTAGCTATTATGCCAGCCGTAGCTGAACCAGCTTCCTGAACAGATCAGATGTGCTCCAACAGTAGCCACTTTCAAATCCAGACTCAAAACACATCTGTGCACATCTGTCCAGACTCAAAACACATCTGTGCACATCTGTCCAGACTCAAAACACATCTGTTCAGCTGTGCATTTACTGAATGAGCTATGCCACCGTACGTCCGACTGATTGCACTTATGCATTTACTCATTGAGCTCTGTGCTTTGTCCGAACTGCTTGCACTTTAATTATATTTCATTTTAACCCTGTTTTATTTTTATTTTTTAATTATACTTTTATTTTTAATTATTTTTTATTTTGTTAAGGCTGTCTGGGTGGAAGAGGTTGAGAGACGGGGGAGCGATAAATCAAAATCCCTCCGCGCGAGGACGATCCGTTTAGATCTGCTCTGACGGATAGATCTGTATAGCCTTGGTGGTAAGAGGAAGGACTGTGTAGATCCGCTCTGACGGTCGAACAAAGTAGAGATAGCCCTGGTGTTCCTGTCCAGGAAGATTTGTCTGTAAGGGTAATGTTTAAATGCACAGTTACCTGACAAATATTTTTTGAGTACTCCCTCTGGTGCAAGGAAGACCCGTTTAGATCTGCTCTGACGGGTAAAACATCTAGAGAACACCCTCAAGTTAGGCCAAGAAGATTTGTCTGTAAGGGTACTGTCTGAAAGCACAGTTACCTGACAAATATTTTTAAAGTAAACCTGACTCTCCATTTTCTTCCACCCCAGAGAGGGGATTTCATCTTTATTTTTATTTCCTTTTAATATCCTTTTAATTCCCATTATAACTATTATACTATATATATTTTTATTTTATTCACTTATAACTATTTTAACTTCATTTCTGTGTAAAGCACTTTGAATTGCCACTGTTTATGAAATGTGCTGCCTTGCCTTGTTGACCCCGCCCCCAGCGCCTGACGTAATCGGTTCTTACTTCTAGCCCTGTTCTAGCCCAGCAACGTTTTGGTGCTACTTAAGAACCACTTTTCCTGGCTTGGAGCTGGGCTTTGGGTGTGGAAACACAAAGAACCGATTTGAAACTAGGCTCTGGCTCCGATCTAGCTCTAGCTCTGCTTTGGTGGAAAAGGGGTACAAGACATTTAGGACAATTTTATGCTCCCATCTTTGTGGGACCAGTTTGGGGACGGCCCCTTCCTGTCCCAGCATGACTGACCAGTGCACAAAGCGTCTCCATAAAGACATGGAGGAGCGAGTTTGGTGTGGAGGAACTTGAGTCATGACCTCAACCCGATAGAACAGCTTTGGGATGAATTATAGCGGAGACTGAGAGCCAGGCCTTCTCGTCATTTTTTACACACATTTTTAGAATTCATGCGCAATTTGTCATTTCCATCCAGTGCTTTTATAATGCGATATCCTGAAATGCACATAAAAACAGGTGGATGGAGACAAAGCTGATAATGATTCCCACTGACAGTTTTGCTCAAAGGCTACAGCAACGTGTCTAAAACTGAAGGTAAGTTTGAACTGCATTATGTTTGTTCAAGCTTTATTTAAAGATATTTAAATTACCCTAATGCTCAAAATAATTAATTGGTTTGAGTAGAGCCAACTCAAATTAAACAAATTAGTTAAAAAAATCTTTTAGAACTTTCTTTTTCTTTTGAACTCTCAAAACTGAGACATTTTAAGTCATCTGAAATGTTTCATTGTTTTGAGTTATGAACTTTTTTCTTTTAATTTAGACTAACTTAAATTTAACAGAAACTGGGATGGGATTTCAATATCCCAGTATGCTTTGCCATGACACTCAAAAGGGACTGTAAATGGCAATTTTATTATGTGTGTGTGTGCAAGATTAACGTTAAGTGGGAGGTTTAGCAGTGTTCAAAATTTTGTTATGCTAGTTTAGAAGAGTTATGTTGGTGTTTTTTAGGGTTTCCATCATAGTGACGAATGGAGCATGAGATTAGTTTGAGAACACATATATGTTAAATGTTATATATCGCCATTCTCATTCAGCAAGTGCTATGCTATGCTAATGCTACCAAATCATTGGGTAACCAATTAGCAAGGTGGCATTTATTGAATTAGGAACAAGTTTCCACTACTATAAATTTGAGGATACATGATATTTTTAAGTTAAATATACGAATTAGCTTACCCAAACATTTCAGGTTCAGAACAATTAAAATGTATGATTACAAAATAAAAATCTGGTTCTGCTTATTTAAACTTCTTTTGTAGTTTTGCAAACGTATTTTGTTTGGTTTTTGATCTAAGTTAGCTCATTTTTATTTATATGTCATGTTGGCTCATTAGTTGACCACATTTTACACCTCAATAATTAATGTTCGACAGAACTACCAAAATCTGGTTTATGAATAAACAAACACATTAGTCAAAAAGTCTCTCTTATTTTAACAATCCATTTTACAACAAACATTTGCTTAACTCAGAAAGTGATAAAATGAAAAACCTTTATCGCTATTTGACATATGAGGTACAGCCTGATACAAAGCAATATGACAATAACAATAACAATATTTTCAATCCATTCCAACGGATGCTTCCAAGACTATCACAAGTCATTCTCACAATTTCAACAAAACCTCATCTGTGTCAGCCAGCCAGATAATATTACCGCGCCAACACATTTAGATCAGCAGAAATTACAAAACAGCAGTGCAAAAAAATAAAAAAAACATGATTCACGAATGCAATAACGCTGGAAATAAAAACACAGTAGCATCCAGGGAAAATGACACATCAAAATCACAACAACTGGACCAAATGCAATGGTCCCAAACAATGCCAAATAATACTTTAACAATATTAAATATACAAAACTATATGCAGTTAGCAAATTGGATTTCATTAATCATTTAAGAATCATTATATGTAACTTTCTTTTAAATTGACTCAGCTAGCTAACCGACTAGCAAGCTAACTAAGAATGGGGACACAATCCTAAAAGTTGACAAGACCATAACTCACTTGACTCTGTGGTGTATTGTACTCCAGACTATATTGTCACTTTTTCCCATATAGAATGATCCCTCCTTTTCTCTTTCCAAAACATGTTTGTTGTTGCTTGTTCCAATGGCTGCAGGTGAGATAACGCTGTGACTGGAGTTAAAGACAGCCAATCAGAACGTAGCCCCTCGTATTTGATTGGCTGAAAGGATGGCTCACATTTGGGCTATGCCTAGCAACTTAAATCAAAGTTTGGGTTTTACTGGTTAGCATGGCCCAGTTATCACTTACTGGTATATGCAATAACTGAGAGGCAGCCATATATTCTGATGTTTTATTTATTTATTATTAAAGGGTTAGTTCACCCAAAAAGAAAAATTCTGTCATTAACCCTTTCATGCATGGTGTCCACATTTGTGGACAGTTAATTTAACACTTAGGGTTCATTTATCGTGGTAATTTTCTCCAAACCATTTGAGGGCAGTGTCAGTAGATTGACAGCAATATTATTACAGTAGCCACTGTCTTGTATTCCAAATATTCATTGCTTGATGCATCATTAATCCAAGATGGCTGACAGCGATAGCTACGTATGTGCCAAATGACCCAGGCATATGTGTGAAAAATGTATACAAGCAGGTCAATTGAGCTTAAAAAAACATATTAGCATGTACAGTAAAGTATGATGAATATGCTAGTTTTTTATCAACTAAAATTTAGAGTAAAATTTTGTTTTTATACACCAAAAAACGAACTGGACGTCATGTGGAGTCAGATTGCATAAAGTCTGATTTCTGTACCCTGCTAGTATATCTGTTCCATTTTTGCAAAGATGTTATGAATTGTCTTATATTGTAATAAAACAGACGTTTAACAAATGTATCAAAATAAATAACCATTCAAAATGACATATTACGGCATTAAATGGCAACTTTACACATACATACCGAGACAAATTAGCATTTTGCCTTCCAAACCGGGACAGCAGAGGTCAAGCACTCAGTCCAGAATAACAGAGAATATCCCAGAGGTCAGTGTGTGTGTGTGTGTGTGTGTGTGTGTGTGTGTGTGTGTGTGTGTGTGTGTGTGTGTGTGTGTGTGTGTGTGTGTGTGTGTGTGTGACAGTGACCTCAGTGATGAGGAGTGTGTGCCAGCAAAGCCGAGTTCATATTGCTACTAGGTTTCTGCATATATGTAACCACCTTTATAGTTCCTACAAAATGTTTTATCGTTGTTATATTGTAACATTAATGTTTTTAATAACTGAGCTGATATGCATAGTGTAACAAGTAGAAGCTAGGCAATTGACTGCGGATGCCACCTGGCAATAGAAGAGGGATCGTCACGGAGCCTGGGTTGTGAATGAGTACACTGGAGTCATTTTAGTATGAGTGTGTGTATTTAGTAGATAACAAAACATAACCAACATAAAAAATACATAAACAACATAACTTCAATGACACATACAAAACAATTTGAATTACAGTTCAGTTCAATGGCAGATTAGTGCGCTGCCAATGATTTGGAAAAAAAACAGAAAGGAGGAAAAACTTAACCCCGACACAATGTGTTCCAAAACCAGGACAAGGTCTGGTGAAATGTCAATTAATGATGAATTGAGCAATAGTTAATCCAGATAGGGAAGTGTTCAATCGCAGTGAATGTGTGGTTCGGTTACCCTACCACATATATCAAAGTTCTCTTAGCTCGCCATCTCGATCAGAGTCCTTGAGTTAGGACGGGTCGAGAGTTCAAAAGATCCATAATTGAAGAATGGAGATTTGTTGATCCAGGAAAAAAACCTGACCTTTGAAATTGAAATGATCAACGCAAGGTCTCCAGGTGTGACCCAACGTTTAAACAGAGTGAAAAATTAGACAAAGGCTCTGATTGGAAAGCGGCAGCAACTCGAGTATTCATAGCTTGATAACTAAAGTTGAAGCACAATTTAGGTTTGTTTGGGGATGCCAAACAAACCATACCACAGCCACAGTGGAGACACATAGGAAGTGAACTCAGCAACCAGTCATTTTAAGGAAGTTGTGAGTTTGCAGGCCCACCAAAATAAAAGTCTTAACTAAATATGGGTTACAATAGCATAGCATGACAAAATAAAAAACACAATGTTCCTGTCATCTGTGGATTTTGGTCCCATTTTACGCCTTTGTTGCATACGTGGACACTGAATTTTGTAAAAATGAAAATGGATTTCAATTTTAGCATCATATTAAAGTAATAAAAATAATCTTAAAATCTAGATAATGTTTTCCATAATTCATGCATGAAAAGTCCATCTCACTACAGTGTATATCTCACTATAAAACCCTCCTCGGGACAAATGTGGGCAAAATCATTAACATTTTTTTTTTATCTTTCCTTAATCTGAGCTTCCTAAACTTGGCTACTTTTCCTAAATTTGCCACCTGAATACACACACAAAACATTGACTCGATTCTACAATGTTAAGTGGTTAAAAAAAAAAAAAAACTCCTTAATCCCGCCTTCGTGGACAAAAATGGCTACCCATAGGAATGAATGGGAAAAACTGTAATTCAGAGCATTTTTTTTTATTTGCCCAATAAAAATCAATAAATCCAATACAATGCAGATCATACATACATACAAATGAATGAGTGAGCCTATACAACGTTCTCAATGTGGCAAACACTCACACACACACACACACACACACACACACACACACACACACACACCATAGTTGCCAAGTCCGCGTATAACACGTGACTTTGGGCTTCTTTTTTTGGCAAGTTGCGTTAAAAAAAAGCACGAGTCGCGGGTCGCGTCTTTTTGGGCTTATTTAAAAAAAAAAAAGATTTTTCTTGTTAGGAAAATATAATAAGCAACTTCGTTTCTTTACATTTATGGTCACTGTTTTGTCCAATACATTGGCTGACGCACAATAGCCATTCAGTGCAACGAGCATACAAGTGCTGTAGTAATCCTCATCCCGCCTCCTTCTCCCCCTCATTGAAGAAAAATCGTGTTCAACATGCAGCAATGTGACGTTATAAATTCACTTAATGATAGTTAGTAGACGTAAATAGATGTAAACATTTTTGCAAACAAGGCGATGTACAGAGATGGAGAGGAAACAGGGAGGAGATCCTAATTTAATTAAAAAAAAAATGTATAATGTGTTTATCATTACAGACTATTATGAAAAAAAAAACAAGTAGACTAATAATAACAGTAGGTATGGTTCGAATTTATTTTATTATAAATATGTGGCTATATTGCAGCGCTCCCTTAGTGCTTGCCTGTGTCCCAATGTGTATACTATCCATCCTAAATAGTAGGTTATGTGACATTAGTAAGTTTCAATACTATTTAGGGTAGATAGTAAATGCACATTGAGACGCAGGGCCTATCTTTTTCACGGTTTGCAGTGTGTGTGTGTTGTGTTCACTTCTCACTGCTCCTAATATGTGTGCACTAACTCCGACTATGGGTTACCATAATTGTCCTTTTCCCATCTCCAAACCTCTTCTGTTCACAGCTGATCGGAGGATATTGCGTCCGTCTGGGCCTCTGACGTGAACTCACAAAGCAGCACGACGCATGCGCGAGAATATGATATGATCTCATAGATATGTATTCGTTGAATTCTACATTGATCGTGCTTTAGGTTTTGGCTGGTGCTCAAAATAGGTCTAAAGTGTGCATTTCCTGGATGCCCGAACGCCAACTCTACGTCATATTCTCGTGCATGCGTCGTGACGGTGCTTCGTGAGTTCACGTCTGAGGTCCAGATGGAAGACAAGATCTTGTTGAATAAAGTCGTTATTTTGATTTTATATTTTTTGCGCACAAAAACTATTCTTATCGCTTCATTAAATGATTGTAGAGCCACTGTAGTGAGATCTTTTGAACACGTCTTTAGTGCCTTTTATGGGTCTTGATAGAGGAAATGTCTTTTCCGTCCGCTAGAGGTCGTCTATTCAAAACAAAGGCGTAGTTTGATGACGTCCCGTTTGAGCGCAGACTCTTGGGACATGTGGTCTTCACCTCAGCCGGTGGGAAAGAATCGGGACAGGACTCGGGCAGAAATCATGTTGATGGTGTGATTATTAACGTTACTGTAGTGAAGCAGAGCAGGACGAGTGTTGTGGAGCTGAGGAACCGCTGGAGCCATTGTTAATAAGATGAACACAACACACGCCTCACGAGCAGCGGGACTTTTATTATGACTTTTATTTTATCCTCTAAGGACTTCTTACAGCATTTCACTGAACTGATTGGCAATATTGCGACAAATTACGACCGCTTCCTATTGGTGGGCGACTTTAATATTCATGTCTGCTGTCCGTCTAACCCCCTATCACATGAGTTTCTTAATATTATCAATGCTTTTAATCTCTCCCAGTGGATCAGTGACTCTACACACATTTTGGGTCATACGTTGGACCTTGTACTCTCATATGGGTTTGATGTGACTGATGTTGTGCTCTCAGATTTTATGATATCTGATCATAAGCCTATATTATTCACACTATCCCTTCCAGAGCTCTCTCATTCTCCTAGTACAACTGTAAGTCTTTCTCGCTTCTACTCTCCTCAGTTTAGCACAAATTTCAACTTGTGTTTTGATGAATGTTGCTCACAATTGAACTTGGATCAACCATTATCTGACTTGGATGCTGATCAACATCTGAGCCTCCTGAACTCTGCCTGGCTTATGGTAGCAAATGCAACTGCCCCCCTTAAGCCTTATAAACAGAAAACTAAATCTATACTGTGGCAAAACTCTGCTACCCGTCTCTTAAGACAAAACTGCAGGAAGGCAGAACGTAAATGGAAACAAGACAGGCTGCATATCTCTCTTCAAATGTTCAGAGACTCTCTTACATCCTACCAGACTGCAGCCAAGTCTGCAAAAGCTGCATACTTCTCCAACCTAATTGAAACGAATCACTCTAAACCGAAGGTTTTGTTTTCAATTATTCAATCTGTTACCAATCCTTCTGTGAACACCCTGCCTGTGGTTTCTGATGCTCTCTGTGAAAACTTCTTGAGATACTTTAGTGACAAGATTACGAACTTAAGACTTGATGTCTGTCCCACCTTAACATTAGCCAATTCTCCTATCATGTCACCCGCCTCTGCATTTCTGGACGCTTTTGAACCCGTCAATCTCCAGGAATTGAAGGAGGTGATTGACAATATTAAACCCTCATTCTGTCCTAGTGAAATTATTCACCCCAAATTTTTAAAACTAATTATTGATTCTATTGGGCCTGGTCTGTTATCTCTTGTTAATAAGTGTCTCCAAACGGGCTCTGTTCCTGCTGACCTTAAAGTCGCTACAGTCACTCCTCTGCTCAAGAAGCCCTCTCTGGACCCCACTGTCCTAAAAAATTTTCGCCCCATTTCGGTTTTGCCTTTTATTTCAAAAGTTTTAGAAAAAATTGTGCTGAATCAACTTCAAAACTTTATGACTAGCAATTCTATTTATGAGGTTTTTCAGTCTGGCTTTAAGTCCGCTCACAGCACTGAGTCCGCCCTTCTGAGAGTTGTAAATGACATCTACATCTCCACTGACTCTGGGGACTCTGTGGTTCTTATTCTCTTAGATTTATCAGCTGCTTTTGATACCATTGACCACTCCTTACTATTATCTAGACTAGAGTCCTGGGTAGGTCTAAAAGCAAACGCTCTGAAATGGTTTCATTCATACCTATCTGACAGAAAATTTTTAGTGAAATTGAGTAACTTTTCATCTTCCGCCGCTCCTCTGACCTGTGGCCTTCCTCAAGGCTCTATTTTAGCTCCCTCTCTATTCTCTTTGTACATGCTGCCCTTGGGCTCTATTTTAAGAAAGCATGGTGTGTCCTTTCATTTCTATGCAGATGACACCCAAATCTATCTTCCAGTAAAGAAAAACAACTCCACTGCGATCACCTCTCTTCTCCAATGCTTAGAGGAGGTTAAAATATGGCTAGCCCAGAACTTCCTCTTCTTAAACGAGGACAAGACAGAGGTGATTGTATTCAGTCCAAATGAAAACTCTCAGTGTATAGGTCCTGAGCTAGAAAGTTTATCCGCTTTTAGATCGACACGGGTGACGAACTTGGGTATTATTTTTGACCAGCTTTTAAAATTTGACAGACATATCTCCTCTGTTGTTGGATCCAGTTTTTATCAGCTTCGTCTACTGTCAAAAATTAAAAACTTTCTCTCCCCAAAAACACTCGAAATGGCTGTTCATGCGTTTGTTACGTCGCGTTTAGATTATTGCAATTCCCTATATTGCGGTATATCTAAATCTCAAATTGCGCGACTTCAGCTTGTCCAAAATGCTGCTGCCAGACTGCTTTCAAAGTGTCGTAAACATGATCACATCACTCCGATTCTTAGATCCCTTCACTGGTTGCCGATTTGTCAGAGAATAGACTTCAAAATTCTACTCTTCGTGTATAAATCCCTTCATAACAAAGCTCCTGTCTATTTATCTGAACTCCTTCACTCCTATACTCCAACCAGAAGCCTCCGTTCTTGTGATCAGGCTTTGTTGGTCGTTCCTCGCGCTAGACTGAAGCGTAGAGGTGAGCGTGCATTTGCGGTGGCAGGGCCACGACTTTGGAATACCCTGCCTTTAGAGATTAGGCTGGCCCCTTCCTTGTCCATTTTCAAGTCCCTGCTAAAAACTTTTTTATTTTCCTTAGTGTACTGATTATGGTGATTTGTTAAACTTTTTTATAGGTGGTTTTTATATTCTTATGTGGTTTATTTATTTTTATTTTTCTGTATGTGTGATATTCTTGCTCTTCTGTAAAGCACTTTGGTCAGCCTGGGGGCTGTTGGAAATGTGCTATACAAATAAAATTGAACTTGAACTTGAACTATGACACAGTCGCCACTTCCGCTTCTCCGCTCATGAGTGTGAGGTAACGCAGCTCTGTTGATCATATTACACACATCTGAGTGTGTTGATGATGGGATGGCGTTACTCTGTGCGTTCTCTCGCCGCTGCTATGACACTTGTTCACACTGCAGTGAGAGTAAAGCGTTTCTGCAGAATAAAACCGCAAACTAACGCGGATATGATGTCATCAACAGGCCACGCCCTCGGGTAAAAGAGCATCTCACCATTTACAAATAGTTGGAAACATTTGGGATATTGTAAGTACTCAACTGAACAACATATCTAACACTGGCCTATAGTGGAAATTTTACTGCAAAGATTTTACATAGTGCAGCTTTAATGACAGAATCTTCATTTTTGGGTGAACTAACCCTTTAAAGCAAGCGCCCGATTTTATAAATATTTGATTGTATTATAGTTGCTTTGCTATGTATGCATTTATTTATGCCAATAATTCTGTGGTCATCAGAATACTTTCAAATAAACTTTTTTCAAAGGCAAAATTGACTTGAATTAATTATTCTTAGCAAAACGACTAAGCTCATGCACATGTGAAATACCATTTTATCAGTGGCAGGCCGTGCATTTCACATCTAGGCCTAGAATTAATTCACCTCTTCATAAAATCATCATGACGCCACGGCTATAGAAACCATTAATATTATACAGAAACGCAGAATAACAGGGCGTTGCGTCTCTCATGGAGCGAGAAGGAATGACTAAATTATTAAATAATTTAAGAGTTATTAAAGCTACACTATGTAACTTTTCCGTCCACTAGAGGTCGCCTGTTCAAAACAAAGGCGTAGTTTGATCACGCCACGTTTGAGCGCAGAATCTCGGGACATGTGGTCTTCACCTCACAGCCGGTGGAAAACAGTCAGGATAGGACTCGGGCAGAAATCATGTTCATGGATGCGATTATTAACATTACTGTAGTCTGAAGCAGAGCAGGACCGAGTGTTGTGGAGCTGAGCAAGGCCGCAGGAGCGATTGAAGAGCGGGACTGTTATTATGGCATAGTCGCTGGCGGGACTTTTATTATAACACGGTTGCCGGCGGCACTTCCTCTTCTCCAGTGCTGAGTGTGAGGTAAAGCAGCTCTGTTTATCGTATTAGATATATCTGAGTGTGTTGAAAAGGAAGTTATGACGTTCGCTCGGCGGCTGCTATGACACTTGTTCACAATGCAGTGAGAGTAAAGTGTTTCACTGAATAAAACCGGAGACCGAGGGTGACGCAGATATGACGCAATCGACAGGCGACTCCCTCACACGCATAGCTCACACGTCCCGGCTCCTTGGTTAAAATAGCAATTTTCTCACGATTTATAAATAGTTGAAAACATTTGGGATATTCTAAGTACTCAACTGAACAAAATATAGAACACTGGCCTAGTGGTTTCTGGATGTTTTACTGCAAAAATCCTACATAGTTCACCTTTAACGCAGGAAACCCAATTGACACAATTCAACAAGTCTCCTCTCCTCCACATAAGTCATATCTAAAAGAAGCATCAATCCGCTCCGGGTTTTCCGTGCATTTGTGTAGTAGGCTAACGTTACCTTTTGAGTTCTCCGACCACGGAAAGCGAATTGTGCTTTTTTTTGTGCAAATTTTACATGAAAGAAAACGCAACAGCATAAATGGTTCTTGAAAAATCTTACAAACAGTATGACAAAATTATTTCAGGTACGGTTCAAAGATAATACAATGTGTTTTAACCCCACAAAACTATATTTTGATAGTATGAAAATGTTAATAACGAAAATAATAATACAAAAATTTGATCATAAATTTACAAGAAGAAAATTAATCACATTCATCACGGAAAAAACGTGGCACGGATTAGACTGTAGGATGTAAAACATTTAAATAAAATGCATTATAGCTTAACTTACTCACCAAAATAGGCTATGATTATTTGTACACAAAACATGCCAATGTGTGCAGCTGACCCATGCTCTCAAATAAATCAAGGAGATCCGCGGGACTTCATAATCAGTGATGGTATACATTACAGTCCGCTTGTTTTTAGCCGGGACAGATGGAATAGCGTTCCTTGACTGTATGCGGGAATTTTGAAAATGGCTTTGTAAGTATGTTAACTAATATATTAATTTCTTATACTCTGTCAGCCACTGGGGTTTGAAAAAACGCTATTAAAACTACAGATGTTTTATCTTGGGCAGTTTGTTGGTTATTCTGACTAAGCTAAAATGCCGAAAATGCGATGTTATTGTACGCCAGCTAGATGGCCTCGCAGTCGCCAACTCGAAATCTGATTGGCTGATTAAATCAGAGTGATTAGCTGATTGGTTAAAGCACAAAGTTTCATTGCCATTAATTTTAAGCTAGCGGCGGCCGCAATATTGATTCTGAAGGCCTCAAGGCAGATTTCTTTGACCTGGCAACACATGATGCCTGAAATATGATTGGATAAAAGCTCTAACATAAACAAACACTACTGGAAGCAAACTGAAAAAATAAAAACCTTGGATCAACTTAAAAAAATTGAAGTAATCAATCACACGAATATATATATTTGACATTGACTCAAAGTAACTCATTTAAATTAGTTTAACCTGAAAATTTTAAATCCACGCAACCACTTTGTAGAGGTGGATCAAACTAATTATTTTAGGTTGGAACAAAACAATTTTTTTATTTTGATTGTCACCATTGTTGAGATTCATACACTGATTCTTGATGTCTATGTAAAGCTTCAATTAAAACCTTTTTTGCACTATTTTTATTTTTTAATCTGCATGTTATTTGATTACCCCAACTGTCCTGGATGTCGGACTGTAGAATCACATGGCTATAATTATAAATACTATAAAATGAATAACACTTTACATCTATAACCAGAGCATTAAACTCTGAATGGGATCAGTGACTCTGGTCACTATAACAAATCTGAACACATTTTCTCTTGCTATAACAAAAGTGTTTTATAAACACACAGTAAAAGCAGCCAGAAAACAACTAATGTTAACGATTTAAGGGTCAAGAGCCCAACTAAAGCATCACTGATCTCCATCACGGTGACTTAATTAAACCATTATTTTCAATAAAACAGAAATGATAGAAATATTGTCAATCTGGTTAGTAATGCGTGAAGCTGGTAATACTGTTTGTAGAGTTGTTTAATCCTCCTCTGCATGAGATCTTCAGAGATTTAATGTCTTCTTTTATCTTCAGTTGATTTCATCTAGGCTGTGGCTGAAGTAAGTTCAAATCATGCTTAATCTAATAAAATACTCTGATCAAATTAATAAATTCAGTTTAATGTCCCGCTGCCAATTTATATTGTATCCATGTAAAAAAAAATGGATTCGACCATAAATATAATCTAAAACGTTTACTTTAAATGAAAAAACGAATAATTTTAACCTATTTCAACGAGAAAATACACATTAAACGAACAACAGCAATGTTAGACTTTTTTCAGTGCAGCGCAACCAAGAGAAAAAGCTATGCAGTTAAGAAAACAGACTATTGGAAATAATTGAACACACATTCATGGAAAAAAAATATAAAAATTTAAGTCTATGATTCTGAAAGTGATTAGGCCAGCAGAGAAGGCCTTGCTGGCCACTGCATTTTATATGCTATGCATTTGTCTCGTCGTTATCATGTGTGTTGTGCATGCTTGAGAGAGGTTGGGATCTGGTCACTTGAATCAGTTCAAACCTCATGCAGGTTTTGCGGTATGGCCAGGTGGCAGAGCCCGAGGCGTCATGTGACCCCACGTCAGCCATTTCCTCTCAGGCTTTGGCCCATAATGAGCTAATAATGCATCCTCCTGAGCGGACTCTGCCACAGTTAACACCGCAGAACAAATAGTGCATTCATCATTATCAGTGTAAAATCCAGCGGGCTGCACCACAAGCTATTGGTGCACATGCAGTGAATTGTACAAATACACAAGCAAAACATTTTGAGTCTGAATTATAAGACAGATGAGTGTGGCCTCAAGTCTGCATCTGACATGGAAAAGCATTCATCAAAGATCGACCGGGGACACGGCATCTATTATGGCGCAATAGACTTCTGCAAAGCTTCTGTTTCCACCTTCTTCTGAGGATCGCATACATCTTGCAAGTCATTGCATCATAAGAACAAACATCACAGAGTGTAACCGTTAGCGACGTTTATATTCAAATCCAAAAATAATCTCCGGAGGTGAAACGAGGGAACTTTGAGGCACAAACGTGTTGTTTTGAATAACGCTGAGTTAGTTTTTTTAACATAACTCAACATTTTAACACACATCTCACAGTCAAATTCAATAAGCAATCAGCCGGTCTGTCAATACAAAGAGGCCGAGTAACTTTTATATCAAATTAACAATTAAAAGAGCATGAACAAATCTCATTCATTTGTGAATGGTTTTATCGACCGAGTCTATTTTAGATTGTATGTATAAGTAAAACTGTGAATAAAATATAACTGTGTTCCTAATGTGATTGAAACCCCACAAGTTTAATCTGTGATACGCTAGATCAGGAAGAATTACTGCAAGGGTGATTTGATTATGGTAACAGAAATAAATTCAAATTTGGCATTGTTTATTGATATGCATATGATATTTATGAGGCTCCATAAATAAAGCATTGGAACCACGCCAGATGGACGCGGCCATGGCAGGTTCTCATAGAAAGTGGTGAGAAATGTGCCCCATATGCTTTACTACTGTCCTCATCAAACATCAATTGCACGATCCAGAACTAAATGTGCATTCCAGCTCTTAAAGTTGTCCGACAGGTAATCACAGGTGAGTTGAAGCTGCTCCAGACTTATCATGAGTGACTGAAAACAATCCGATCGCACCTGAAACTGGGAGAGAACGCATCCAAGAACATGATGGATTCCATCTGCACACACACACGCTAATGATTCTGCCGTCAATCATTGAAGGATGGAACATTTTGGGTTAAAGGGTTAGTTCACCCAAAAATTCCTCCTCAAGCCATCCTATATGACTTTCTTCATTCAGCCAAACACAATCAGAGTTACATTTAAAAACATATCCTGGCTCTTCCAAGCTTTATATTGGGAGTGAATAGAGTTTTTTAAGCTCCCAAAAGTGCATCCATCCGTCATAAAAGTGCATCTATCCATCATAAAAGAGCATCCATCCATCATAAAAGTGCATCTGTCCATCATAAAAGTGCATCTGTCCATCATAAAAGAGCATCCATCCATCATAAAAGTGCATCTACCCATCATAAAAGTGCATCTGTCCATCATAAAAGTGCATCTGTCCATTATAAAAGAGCATCTATCCATCATAAAAGTGCATCTATCATCATAAAAGTGCATCTGTCCATTATAAAAGAGCATCTATCCATCATAAAAGTGCATCTACCCATCATAAAATAGCATCTACCCATCATAAAAGTGCATCTACCCATCATAAAAGTGCATCTGTCCATCATAAAAGTGCATCTATCCATCATAAAAGTGCATCTGTCCATCATAAAAGTGCATCTGTCCATTATTAAAGAGCATCCATCCATCATAAAAGTGCATCTGTCCATCATAAAAGTGCATCTGTCCATTATAAAAGAGCATCTATCCATCATAAAAGTGCATCTGTCCATTATAAAAGAGCATCTATCCATCATAAAAGTGCATCTATTAATCATAAAAGTGCATCCATCCATCATAAAAGTGCATCCATCCATCATAAAAGTGCATCTATCTATCATAAAAGTGCATCCATCCATCATAAAAGTGCATCTGTCCATTATAAAAGCGCATCTATCCATCATAAAAGTGCATCTGTCCATCATAAAAGTGCATCTACCCATCATAAAAGTGCATCTGTCCATCATAAAAGAGCATCCATCCATCATAAAAGAGCATCTATCCATCATAAAAGAGCATCCATCCATCATAAAAGTGCATCTATCCATCATAAGAGCATCTATCTATCATAAAAGTGCATCTATCCATCATAAAAGAGCATCCATCCATCATAAAAGAGCATCTATCCATCATAAAAGTGCATCTATCCATCATAAAAGTGCATCTATTAATCATAAAAGTGCATCTATTAATCATAAAAGTGCATCCATCCATCATAAAAGTGCATCCATCCATCATAAAAGTGCATCTATCTATCATAAAAGTGCATCCATCCATCATAAAAGTGCATCTATCCATCATAAGAGCATCTATCTATCATAAAAGTGCATCTATCCATCATAAAAGAGCATCCATCCATCATAAAAGAGCATCTATCCATCATAAAAGAGCATCCATCCATCATAAAAGTGCATCTATCCATCATAAAAGAGCATCTATCCATCATAAAAGTGCATCCATCCATCATAAAAGAGTATCTATCCATCATAAAAGTGCATCCATCCATCATAAAAGAGCATCTATCCATCATAAAAGAGCATCTATCCATCATAAAAGTGCATCTATCCATCATAAGAGCATCTATCCATCATAAAAGTGCATCTATCCATCATAAGAGCATCTATCCATCATAAAAGAGCATCTATCATCATAAAAGTGTATCTATCCATCATAAAAGAGCATCCATCCATCATAAAAGTGCATCCATCCATCATAAAAGTGCCTCTATCCATCATAAAAGTGCATCTATCCATCATAAAAGTGCATCTATCCATCATAAAAGTGCATCTATCCATCATAAAAGTGCATCTATCTATCATAAAAGTGCATCTATCCATCATAAAAGAGCATCTATCCATCATAAAAGAGCATCTATCCATCATAAAAGAGCATCTATCCATCATAAAAGTGCATCTATCCATCATAAAAGAGCATCTATCCATCATAAAAGAGCATCTATCCATCATAAAAGTGCATCTATCTATCATAAAAGTGCATCCATCCATCATAAAAGTGCATCTATCCATCATAAAAGTGCATCTATCTATCATAAAAGTGCATCCATCCATCATAAAAGTGCATCTATCTATCATAAAAGAGCATCTATCCATCATAAAAGAGCATCTATCCATCATAAAAGTGCATCTATCCATCATAAAAGAGCATCTATCCATCATAAAAGAGCATCTATCCATCATAAAAGTGCATCTATCTATCATAAAAGTGCATCCATCCATCATAAAAGTGCATCTATCCATCATAAAAGTGCATCTATCTATCATAAAAGTGCATCCATCCATCATAAAAGTGCATCTATCCATCATAAAAGAGCATCTATCCATCATAAAAGAGCATCTATCCATCATAAAAGAGCATCTATCCATCATAAAAGTGCATCTATCCATCATAAAAGAGCATCTATCCATCATAAAAGAGCATCTATCCATCATAAAAGTGCATCTATCTATCATAAAAGTGCATCCATCCATCATAAAAGTGCATCTATCCATCATAAAAGTGCATCTATCTATCATAAAAGTGCATCCATCCATCATAAAAGTGCATCTATCTATCATAAAAGTGCATCTATCCATCATAAGAGCATCTATCCATCATAAAAGAGCATCTATCCATCATAAAAGTGCATCCATCCATCATAAAAGTGCATCTATCCATCATAAGAGCATCTATCTATCATAAAAGTGCATCTATCCATCATAAAAGAGCATCTGTCCATCATAAAAGTGCATCTATCCATCATAAGAGCATCTATCCATCATAAAAGTGCATCTATCCATCATAAAAGTGCATCTATCCATCATAAGAGCATCTATCCATCATAAAAGTGCATCTATCCATCATAAAAGTGCATCTATCCATCATAAAAGTGCATCTATCCATCATAAAAGTGCATCTATCCATCATAAGAGCATCTATCCATCATAAAAGTGCATCTATCCATCATAAAAGTGCATCTATCCATCATAAAAGTGCATCTATCCATCATAAAAGTGCATCTATCCATCATAAAAGAGCATCTATCAATCATAAAAGTGCATCTATCCATCATAAAAGTGCATCTATCCATCATAAAAGAGCATCTATCCATCATAAAAGTGCATCTATCCATCATAAAAGTGCATCTATCCATCATAAAAGAGCATCTATCCATCATAAAAGTGCATCTATCCATCATAAAAGAGCATCTATCCATCATAAAAGTGCATCTATCCATCATAAAAGTGCATCTATCCATCATAAAAGTGCATCTATCCATCATAAAAGTGCATCCATCCATCATAAAAGAGCATCCATCCATCATAAAAGTGCATCTATCCATCATAAGAGCATCTATCCATCATAAAAGTGCATCTATCCATCATAAAAGTGCATCTATCCATCATAAAAGTGCATCTATCCATCATAAAAGTGCATCTATCCATCATAAGAGCATCTATCCATCATAAAAGTGCATCTATCCATCATAAAAGTGCATCTATCCATCATAAGAGCATCTATCCATCATAAAAGTGCATCTATCCATCATAAAAGTGCATCTATCCATCATAAGAGCATCTATCCATCATAAAAGTGCATCTATCCATCATAAAAGTGCATCTATCCATCATAAAAGTGCATCCATCCATCATAAAAGTGCATCTATCCATCATAAGAGCATCTATCCATCATAAAAGTGCCCCCATCCATCATAAAAGTGCATCTATCCATCATAAGAGCATCTATCCATCATAAAAGTGCATCTATCCATCATAAAAGTGCATCTATCCATCATAAAAGTGCATCTATCCATCATAAAAGTGCATCTATCCATCATAAGAGCATCTATCCATCATAAAAGTGCATCTATCCATCATAAAAGTGCATCTATCCATCATAAAAGTGCATCTATCCATCATAAGAGCATCTATCCATCATAAAAGTGCATCTATCCATCATAAAAGTGCATCTATCCATCATAAAAGTGCATCTATCCATCATAAGAGCATCTATCCATCATAAAAGTGCATCTATCCATCATAAAAGTGCATCTATCCATCATAAAAGTGCATCTATCCATCATAAAAGTGCATCTATCCATCATAAAAGTGCATCTATCCATCATAAGAGCATCTATCCATCATAAAAGTGCATCTATCCATCATAAGAGCATCTATCCATCATAAAAGTGCATCTATCCATCATAAGTGCATCTATCCATCATAAAAGTGCATCTATCCATCATAAAAGTGCATCTATCCATCATAAGAGCATCTATCCATCATAAAAGTGCATCTATCCATCATAAAAGTGCATCTATCCATCATAAGAGCATCTATCCATCATAAGAGCATCTATCCATCATAAAAGTGCATCTATCCATCATAAAAGTGCATCTATCCATCATAAGAGCATCTATCCATCATAAGAGCATCTATCCATCATAAAAGTGCATCTATCCATCATAAGTGCATCTATCCATCATAAAAGTGCATCTATCCATCATAAAAGTGCATCTATCCATCATAAGAGCATCTATCCATCATAAAAGTGCATCTATCCATCATAAAAGTGCATCTATCCATCATAAAAGTGCATCTATCCATCATAAAAGTGCATCTATCCATCATAAGAGCATCTATCCATCATAAGAGCATCTATCCATCATAAAAGTGCATCTATCCATCATAAAAGTGCATCTATCCATCATAAAAGTGCATCTATCTATCCATCATAAAAGTGCATCTATCCATCATAAAAGAGCATCTATCCATCATAAAAGAGCATCTATCCATCATAAGTGCATCTATCCATCATAAAAGTGCATCTATCCATCATAAAAGAGCATCTATCTATCCATCATAAAAGTGCATCTATCCATCATAAAAGTGCATCTGTCCATCATAAAAGAGCATCTATCCATCATAAGTGCATCTATCCATCATAAAAGTGCATCTATCCATCATAAAAGTGCATCTATCCATCATAAGAGCATCTATCCATCATAAAAGTGCATCTATCCATCATAAAAGTGCATCTATCCATCATAAGAGCATCTATCCATCATAAAAGTGCATCTATCCATCATAAAAGAGCATCTATCCATCATAAAAGAGCATCTATCCATCATAAAAGTGCATCTATCCATCATAAAAGTGCATCTATCTATCCATCATAAAAGTGCATCTATCCATCATAAAAGAGCATCTATCCATCATAAAAGAGCATCTATCCATCATAAAAGTGCATCTATCCATCATAAAAGAGCATCTATCCATCATAAAAGTGCATCTATCCATCATAAGAGCATCTATCCATCATAAAAGAGCATCTATCCATCATAAAAGTGCATCTATCCATCATAAAAGTGCATCTATCCATCATAAAACTGCATCTATCCATCATAAAAGTGCATCTATCCATCATAAGAGCATCTATCCATCATAAAAGTGCATCTATCCATCATAAAAGAGCATCTATCCATCATAAAAGTGCATCTATCCATCATAAGAGCATCTATCCATCATAAAAGAGCATCTATCCATCATAAAAGAGCATCTATCCATCATAAAAGTGCATCTATCCATCATAAAAGAGCATCTATCCATCATAAAAGTGCATCTATCCATCATAAGAGCATCTATCCATCATAAAAGAGCATCTATCCATCATAAAAGAGCATCTATCCATCATAAAAGTGCATCTATCCATCATAAAAGAGCATCTATCCATCATAAAAGTGCATCTATCCATCATAAGAGCATCTATCCATCATAAAAGAGCATCTATCCATCATAAAAGTGCATCTATCCATCATAAAAGTGCATCTATCCATCATAAAAGTGCATCTATCCATCATAAAAGTGCATCTATCCATCATAAAAGTGCATCTATCCATCATAAAACTGCATCTATCATCATAAAAGTGCATCTATCCATCATAAGAGCATCTATCCATCATAAAACTGCATCTATCCATCATAAAACTGCATCTATCCATCATAAAAGTGCATCTATCATCATAAAAGTGCATCTATCCATCATAAAAGTGCATCTATCCATCATAAAAGTGCATCTGTCCATCATAAAAGAGCATCTATTCATCATAAAAGTGCATCTATCCATCATAAAAGAGCATCTATTCATCATAAAAGTGCATCTATCATCATAAAAGTGCATCTATCCATCATAAGAGCATCTATCCATCATAAAAGTGCATCTATCCATCATAAAAGTGCATCTATCCATCATAAGAGCATCTATCCATCATAAAAGTGCATCTATCCATCATAAAAGAGCATCTATCCATCATAAAAGTGCATCTATCCATCATAAGAGCATCTATCCATCATAAAAGTGCATCTATCCATCATAAAAGTGCATCTATCCATCATAAGAGCATCTATCCATCATAAAAGTGCATCTATCCATCATAAAAGAGCATCTATCCATCATAAAAGTGCATCTATCCATCATAAAAGTGCATCTATCCATCATAAAAGTGCATCTATCCATCATAAGAGCATCTATCCATCATAAAAGTGCATCTATCCATCATAAAAGAGCATCTATCCATCATAAAAGAGCATCTATCCATCATAAAAGTGCATCTACCCATCATAAAATAGCATCTACCCATCATAAAAGTGCATCTACCCATCATAAAAGTGCATCTGTCCATCATAAAAGTGCATCTATCCATCATAAAAGTGCATCTGTCCATCATAAAAGTGCATCTGTCCATTATTAAAGAGCATCCATCCATCATAAAAGTGCATCTGTCCATCATAAAAGTGCATCTGTCCATTATAAAAGAGCATCTATCCATCATAAAAGTGCATCTGTCCATTATAAAAGAGCATCTATCCATCATAAAAGTGCATCTATTAATCATAAAAGTGCATCCATCCATCATAAAAGTGCATCCATCCATCATAAAAGTGCATCTATCTATCATAAAAGTGCATCCATCCATCATAAAAGTGCATCTGTCCATTATAAAAGCGCATCTATCCATCATAAAAGTGCATCTGTCCATCATAAAAGTGCATCTACCCATCATAAAAGTGCATCTGTCCATCATAAAAGAGCATCCATCCATCATAAAAGAGCATCTATCCATCATAAAAGAGCATCCATCCATCATAAAAGTGCATCTATCCATCATAAGAGCATCTATCTATCATAAAAGTGCATCTATCCATCATAAAAGAGCATCCATCCATCATAAAAGAGCATCTATCCATCATAAAAGTGCATCTATCCATCATAAAAGTGCATCTATTAATCATAAAAGTGCATCCATCCATCATAAAAGTGCATCCATCCATCATAAAAGTGCATCTATCTATCATAAAAGTGCATCCATCCATCATAAAAGTGCATCTATCCATCATAAGAGCATCTATCTATCATAAAAGTGCATCTATCCATCATAAAAGAGCATCCATCCATCATAAAAGAGCATCTATCCATCATAAAAGAGCATCCATCCATCATAAAAGTGCATCTATCCATCATAAAAGAGCATCTATCCATCATAAAAGTGCATCCATCCATCATAAAAGAGTATCTATCCATCATAAAAGTGCATCCATCCATCATAAAAGAGCATCTATCCATCATAAAAGAGCATCTATCCATCATAAAAGTGCATCTATCCATCATAAGAGCATCTATCCATCATAAAAGTGCATCTATCCATCATAAGAGCATCTATCCATCATAAAAGAGCATCTATCATCATAAAAGTGTATCTATCCATCATAAAAGAGCATCCATCCATCATAAAAGTGCATCCATCCATCATAAAAGTGCCTCTATCCATCATAAAAGTGCATCTATCCATCATAAAAGTGCATCTATCCATCATAAAAGTGCATCTATCCATCATAAAAGTGCATCTATCTATCATAAAAGTGCATCTATCCATCATAAAAGAGCATCTATCCATCATAAAAGAGCATCTATCCATCATAAAAGAGCATCTATCCATCATAAAAGTGCATCTATCCATCATAAAAGAGCATCTATCCATCATAAAAGAGCATCTATCCATCATAAAAGTGCATCTATCTATCATAAAAGTGCATCCATCCATCATAAAAGTGCATCTATCCATCATAAAAGTGCATCTATCTATCATAAAAGTGCATCCATCCATCATAAAAGTGCATCTATCTATCATAAAAGAGCATCTATCCATCATAAAAGAGCATCTATCCATCATAAAAGTGCATCTATCCATCATAAAAGAGCATCTATCCATCATAAAAGAGCATCTATCCATCATAAAAGTGCATCTATCTATCATAAAAGTGCATCCATCCATCATAAAAGTGCATCTATCCATCATAAAAGTGCATCTATCTATCATAAAAGTGCATCCATCCATCATAAAAGTGCATCTATCCATCATAAAAGAGCATCTATCCATCATAAAAGAGCATCTATCCATCATAAAAGAGCATCTATCCATCATAAAAGTGCATCTATCCATCATAAAAGAGCATCTATCCATCATAAAAGAGCATCTATCCATCATAAAAGTGCATCTATCTATCATAAAAGTGCATCCATCCATCATAAAAGTGCATCTATCCATCATAAAAGTGCATCTATCTATCATAAAAGTGCATCCATCCATCATAAAAGTGCATCTATCTATCATAAAAGTGCATCTATCCATCATAAGAGCATCTATCCATCATAAAAGAGCATCTATCCATCATAAAAGTGCATCCATCCATCATAAAAGTGCATCTATCCATCATAAGAGCATCTATCTATCATAAAAGTGCATCTATCCATCATAAAAGAGCATCTGTCCATCATAAAAGTGCATCTATCCATCATAAGAGCATCTATCCATCATAAAAGTGCATCTATCCATCATAAGAGCATCTATCTATCATAAAAGTGCATCTATCCATCATAAAAGTGCATCTATCCATCATAAAAGTGCATCTATCCATCATAAGAGCATCTATCCATCATAAAAGTGCATCTATCCATCATAAAAGTGCATCTATCCATCATAAAAGTGCATCTATCCATCATAAAAGTGCATCTATCCATCATAAGAGCATCTATCCATCATAAAAGTGCATCTATCCATCATAAAAGTGCATCTATCCATCATAAAAGTGCATCTATCCATCATAAAAGTGCATCTATCCATCATAAAAGAGCATCTATCAATCATAAAAGTGCATCTATCCATCATAAAAGTGCATCTATCCATCATAAAAGAGCATCTATCCATCATAAAAGTGCATCTATCCATCATAAAAGTGCATCTATCCATCATAAAAGAGCATCTATCCATCATAAAAGTGCATCTATCCATCATAAAAGTGCATCTATCCATCATAAAAGTGCATCTATCCATCATAAAAGTGCATCCATCCATCATAAAAGAGCATCCATCCATCATAAAAGTGCATCTATCCATCATAAGAGCATCTATCCATCATAAAAGTGCATCTATCCATCATAAAAGTGCATCTATCCATCATAAAAGTGCATCTATCCATCATAAAAGTGCATCTATCCATCATAAGAGCATCTATCCATCATAAAAGTGCATCTATCCATCATAAAAGTGCATCTATCCATCATAAGAGCATCTATCCATCATAAAAGTGCATCTATCCATCATAAAAGTGCATCTATCCATCATAAGAGCATCTATCCATCATAAAAGTGCATCTATCCATCATAAAAGTGCATCTATCCATCATAAAAGTGCATCCATCCATCATAAAAGTGCATCTATCCATCATAAGAGCATCTATCCATCATAAAAGTGCCCCCATCCATCATAAAAGTGCATCTATCCATCATAAGAGCATCTATCCATCATAAAAGTGCATCTATCCATCATAAAAGTGCATCTATCCATCATAAAAGTGCATCTATCCATCATAAAAGTGCATCTATCCATCATAAGAGCATCTATCCATCATAAAAGTGCATCTATCCATCATAAAAGTGCATCTATCCATCATAAAAGTGCATCTATCCATCATAAGAGCATCTATCCATCATAAAAGTGCATCTATCCATCATAAAAGTGCATCTATCCATCATAAAAGTGCATCTATCCATCATAAGAGCATCTATCCATCATAAAAGTGCATCTATCCATCATAAAAGTGCATCTATCCATCATAAAAGTGCATCTATCCATCATAAGAGCATCTATCCATCATAAAAGTGCATCTATCCATCATAAGTGCATCTATCCATCATAAAAGTGCATCTATCCATCATAAAAGTGCATCTATCCATCATAAAAGTGCATCTATCCATCATAAGAGCATCTATCCATCATAAAAGTGCATCTATCCATCATAAGTGCATCTATCCATCATAAAAGTGCATCTATCCATCATAAAAGTGCATCTATCCATCATAAGAGCATCTATCCATCATAAAAGTGCATCTATCCATCATAAAAGTGCATCTATCCATCATAAGAGCATCTATCCATCATAAGAGCATCTATCCATCATAAAAGTGCATCTATCCATCATAAAAGTGCATCTATCCATCATAAGAGCATCTATCCATCATAAGAGCATCTATCCATCATAAAAGTGCATCTATCCATCATAAAAGTGCATCTATCCATCATAAAAGTGCATCTATCCATCATAAGAGCATCTATCCATCATAAAAGTGCATCTATCCATCATAAAAGTGCATCTATCCATCATAAAAGTGCATCTATCCATCATAAAAGTGCATCTATCCATCATAAGAGCATCTATCCATCATAAGAGCATCTATCCATCATAAAAGTGCATCTATCCATCATAAAAGTGCATCTATCCATCATAAAAGTGCATCTATCTATCCATCATAAAAGTGCATCTATCCATCATAAAAGAGCATCTATCCATCATAAAAGAGCATCTATCCATCATAAGTGCATCTATCCATCATAAAAGTGCATCTATCCATCATAAAAGAGCATCTATCTATCCATCATAAAAGTGCATCTATCCATCATAAAAGTGCATCTGTCCATCATAAAAGAGCATCTATCCATCATAAGTGCATCTATCCATCATAAAAGTGCATCTATCCATCATAAAAGTGCATCTATCCATCATAAGAGCATCTATCCATCATAAAAGTGCATCTATCCATCATAAAAGTGCATCTATCCATCATAAGAGCATCTATCCATCATAAAAGTGCATCTATCCATCATAAAAGAGCATCTATCCATCATAAAAGAGCATCTATCCATCATAAAAGTGCATCTATCCATCATAAAAGTGCATCTATCTATCCATCATAAAAGTGCATCTATCCATCATAAAAGAGCATCTATCCATCATAAAAGAGCATCTATCCATCATAAAAGAGCATCTATCCATCATAAAAGAGCATCTATCCATCATAAAAGTGCATCTATCCATCATAAAAGAGCATCTATCCATCATAAAAGTGCATCTATCCATCATAAAAGAGCATCTATCCATCATAAAAGTGCATCTATCCATCATAAGAGCATCTATCCATCATAAAAGAGCATCTATCCATCATAAAAGTGCATCTATCCATCATAAAAGTGCATCTATCCATCATAAAACTGCATCTATCCATCATAAAAGTGCATCTATCCATCATAAGAGCATCTATCCATCATAAAAGTGCATCTATCCATCATAAAAGAGCATCTATCCATCATAAAAGTGCATCTATCCATCATAAGAGCATCTATCCATCATAAAAGAGCATCTATCCATCATAAAAGAGCATCTATCCATCATAAAAGTGCATCTATCCATCATAAAAGAGCATCTATCCATCATAAAAGTGCATCTATCCATCATAAGAGCATCTATCCATCATAAAAGAGCATCTATCCATCATAAAAGAGCATCTATCCATCATAAAAGTGCATCTATCCATCATAAAAGAGCATCTATCCATCATAAAAGTGCATCTATCCATCATAAGAGCATCTATCCATCATAAAAGAGCATCTATCCATCATAAAAGTGCATCTATCCATCATAAAAGTGCATCTATCCATCATAAAAGTGCATCTATCCATCATAAAAGTGCATCTATCCATCATAAAAGTGCATCTATCCATCATAAAACTGCATCTATCATCATAAAAGTGCATCTATCCATCATAAGAGCATCTATCCATCATAAAACTGCATCTATCCATCATAAAACTGCATCTATCCATCATAAAAGTGCATCTATCATCATAAAAGTGCATCTATCCATCATAAAAGTGCATCTATCCATCATAAAAGTGCATCTGTCCATCATAAAAGAGCATCTATTCATCATAAAAGTGCATCTATCCATCATAAAAGAGCATCTATTCATCATAAAAGTGCATCTATCATCATAAAAGTGCATCTATCCATCATAAGAGCATCTATCCATCATAAAAGTGCATCTATCCATCATAAAAGTGCATCTATCCATCATAAGAGCATCTATCCATCATAAAAGTGCATCTATCCATCATAAAAGAGCATCTATCCATCATAAAAGTGCATCTATCCATCATAAGAGCATCTATCCATCATAAAAGTGCATCTATCCATCATAAAAGTGCATCTATCCATCATAAGAGCATCTATCCATCATAAAAGTGCATCTATCCATCATAAAAGAGCATCTATCCATCATAAAAGTGCATCTATCCATCATAAAAGTGCATCTATCCATCATAAAAGTGCATCTATCCATCATAAGAGCATCTATCCATCATAAAAGTGCATCTATCCATCATAAAAGAGCATCTATCCATCATAAAAGAGCATCTATCCATCATAAAAGTGCATCTATCCATCATAAAAGAGCATCTATCCATCATAAAAGTGCATCTATCCATCATAAAAGTGCATCTATCCATCATAAAAGAGCATCTATCCATCATAAAAGTGCATCTATCCATCATAAGAGCATCTATCCATCATAAAAGAGCATCTATCCATCATAAAAGTGCATCTATCCATCATAAAAGTGCATCTATCCATCATAAAACTGCATCTATCCATCATAAAAGTGCATCTATCCATCATAAGAGCATCTATCCATCATAAAACTGCATCTATCATCATAAAAGTGCATCTATCCATCATAAGAGCATCTATCCATCATAAAACTGCATCTATCCATCATAAAACTGCATCTATCCATCATAAAAGTGCATCTATCATCATAAAAGTGCATCTATCCATCATAAAAGTGCATCTATCCATCATAAAAGAGCATCTATTCATCATAAAAGTGCATATATCATCATAAAAGTGCATCTATCCATCATAAAAGTGCATCTGTCCATCATAAATGAGCATCCCTCCATCATAAAAGTGCATCTGTCCATCATAAAAGTGCATTTGTCCATCATAAATGAGCATCCCTCCATCATAAAAGTGCATCTATCCATCATAAAAGTGCATCTGTCCTTCATAAAAGAGCATCCCTCCATCATAAAAGTGCATCTGTCCATCATAAAAGTGGTGGAAGAGTGGAAGAGTGACCTTTGACTCAATGTATGACGTATTGACGAACGCAGAAGCGAAGAGAAAAGAGCAAAACAAAACACCGGTCACGAATTAGAAGTCTAAAACGAGAACTTTTAAAGAGAAATGTTTTATGAGCTTGAGTTTGTTGCCCAGCCCGATCTGATCCAATCAGCTCCTCTCGCAGTTTCTCCTGAAGCCGATACTGAAGTGACTTAAACTGCAGTTCATGGACTGGCCACTAGAGGCAGACTCCAGAAGGAGCAGAATCTCATTGAGCTCATGTTAAAATGGCCAACTTTACAGCAGAAGAACACATGTTTACAGTCTGGGACAAACTGTGCTTTTGGGCTCTACGGCTAATGTTGCCCTTCATGACGACTGTGAGGGGGGGAATGCTTTTAAAACTCATTTGTTTTATGGGCTTCAAAATCTAAAGTACCATTCACTCCCATTATAAAGCTCGGAAGAGCCAGAATATTGTTTAATATTATTTTGACTGTGTTTGGCTGAGAGAAGAATGTCATACACACCTGATGGCATGAGAGGGAGTAAATCATGGGCTGATTTTCATTTTTGGGTGAACTAACCCTTTAATGCATTTTGAAAATGCAGTCCAGTTATGAAGAATGACTGAATCCAGTCTAAAAAATGAATAAATAAAAGTTAATGCTACATGTAAGAGACAGCGTAGAAGAAGAAAGAAAGGTGGAAAGCATAATAGCTACATTCACATAGCACACATTCTAGTTTAAATTGATCTGTGCTGTATGAACTGAACTGCAAAGGACATTAGTGGCCTGTCACATCATTGATATACGAATGCTTTCGGGTTATTTTCTGGCTGTCAATCACTAATGTTCGAGCTGTCAATCTCTCTCTGGTGATGAAAATGCCATAAAATAGAGAGCGAAACACTGTTGAGAGTAAAACTCCAATTAAGTGTTCGAGGAGGATAAAGAAGAAGAAAAACACTGGACTGTAGTTTTTGGCGGCATGTCTGAGAGGATTAAAACAGCAGGAGGTGCCCCAAATAGTGCAGAATAAAAAGTAAATCCTTAGAAATGCAATATTAACAGTCTTTGTTGATGAAAATGCTCTTTTTTTTTTGGTCAATATTTTGTCGGCAAATTATTTTAAGTCCATATTTCACACTGACTGAATGTAATATTACAAAAATAATATTAAGGTTGACAGTAATGTGCAAAATGAAAAATGTATGCATTTATTCAGTAAATATACAGCAAACAAAGATGTATCAGCATAAAATATGACATGTGAAAAGTGTCCCTATGAAAGCTGAAGCGTTTTAGCACACACTGTCACTTCCTCCTCATCATTTCCCAATTTAAGCTTTTCCCTTCTTAAAAAAAATAAAAATAAAAATCAAACAATGTTATTTTTCCAGCATATTTTCATAAACAGTTCAAATAAAATCAACATTCACTCATAAATGTTCCAAAAGGGTTTTTCTCTCAGTGATGCCATAACCATAATTTAAGCTTTCAGTTCTTAAGAATAATAATAATAATAATAATATACTTTATGTTCTATAGTGCCTTTAAATGTATCATCTCAAAGCGCTTCACAAGAATAAGATCAAATAAAACATACAATCATACAAACAATACACTAATGAAAGTGAAATAATTAGAAAATATGACAATTATAAAGTAATCAGGTAAAAGCTTAGCCTGGTTTTACCAGACTCTCTACATTTCATTGTGCACCTCAGTGATAAAAACTTGAGCATTTGGATTGTGATTTATTCACAGTGGAGAGTTTTGTGATCGGGAACGGCTGCTCACGTGGTCCATGACATGATTGTGCTGTAAATAAAATATCATATGCTTGGTGTGATAAGAATAAATGCTGCCGTAAATAACGCCCAATTAAAATGTTTACGTGCTTTTCTTCCTTTTATTGTTTGAGCGGTGATGAAATATTTTGCTCTTGAAAATACTCGCCAGCATTTAAAGAAATACAAGTCTAGAAATGCATCCAAATGACAAAGAAGCGCAGCCGTACGGTGGCCTGCAGCGGTCAAAAAGGATATAAACAGTGAATTTTGAAGTGATATAGTCTTGAAAACTCAGAGATGTGGATTCGGACAGCAGTTAAATGACCACACGACCTGGTGTTTGTCTAAAGCAGGAGGTCATTCGGTTGGGGATTTTTACGCGGGTGGTGGGAGACGGACGGCAATAAAATCACTGACTAGCTGCTGTAAATGATGACAATACCTTCCAACCGCACGAGAAACAATTACCGTCCGGATAGAGCTTCAGCAACTCCTTCAGCACTAACAGAGCGAGCTGGAAAATCAAACTTTTCCCGGGACACAACATCATGGCCTCCAACAGAACTCAGCACAGATTGTTCTTGCTCCGGCTTTAATAACTTCTGGATATTCGGTAGCGGTGCCACAACGGACCGAACGGCTTCGCTCGCATCTTTTCTCCTCCGCCATTACTGAACTACAACTCAAACTAGCGTACAACATCAGCCTCATCGTTCTCAGACACGCCCTCTGTTCACTGAGTGGACCGGTTAAAATTAGTTTGGAGAAAACCTAAGAATATACCGCAATCCCAGACGGAGAACTGAAGGAAAATGAACATTGAGTGGAAGTACGGAGGAGGGCGGAGCCAGGCTAGTAAAAGCAACCCTAAAAAAACAAAAGCTTTAAGGTAAGATTAACAAACACTAAGGGATTCTGATTTCATCTCAGTAGGCAGAGAATAACAACGTTTTAGGGCAATTGAAGAAAAAGCCCCATCACCCATAGATTATAAATGAGCAAGTGGAACAATTAAAGGATCAGTTCACTTCAGAAGTCAAATTTCCTGATATTTTACTCGCCCCATCTCATGTCTTTCTTTCTTCAGTCAAAAAGAAATTAAGTTTTTTGAGAAAAACATTCCAGGATTTTTCTCCTGGAAAGAAACAGAAAGAAAGTGGTATACTAGCTCAAAATCAGTGCTTTACAAGGGCATTTCTATGTGACAAAATTCAATATTACTTATTACTGTACTTGCAGTAAATTCAATAATATATTTTTATTTATTAATTTATTTATTTACTCCAATTTAAGGCCCTAACCCCAGCAAAACATTCGACAACTTGTGGGCCAGATGGCCTGGGTTTGTCCATTACCAAATTTTATCCCCAGTCCAGGCCTGTGTAAGTGTACACCGATCAGGCATAACATTATGCAAAAGCACCTAAAAGTTCTTCATGGGACCATTGATGCCAATTAAGAACCTTTATTTTAACATTTTACGAGTGTAGGCTTTTGTTGATCAACCCAGCAGGCACATAAGTCATAAGACGTTGATAAGTCATGAGGTATAGTGACCAAAACCCAACGTCTCCTTAACGTCATAATGAAAACCTCCACACATCGTCAAATTATAACATCATTAGACGTTGATATTTAGTTGGTTTTAGGTTGTGTTGTAAAGTAACCAAAATCCAACGTTTAGCCAACATCGTAATGACGTCAGATACTGACATTTAGTCGTGAGTTATAGTGACCAAAACCCAACGTCTCCTTAACGTCATAATGGTAACTTCCACACAACGTCAAATTATAACATCATTAGACATTGATATTTAGTTGGTTTTAGGTTGTGTTGTAATTAAAGTAACCAAAATCCAACGTTTAGCCAACATCGTAATGACGTCAGATACTGACATTTAGTCGTGAGGAATGGTGACCAAAACCCAACGTCTCCTTAACGTCATAATGGGAACGTCCACACAACGTCAAATTATAACATCATTAGACGTTGATCTTTTGTTGGTTTTAGGTTGTGTTGTTAACTAACCAAAATACAACGTTGAGCCAACGTCTCAAGCCAACGTCATATTGACGTCAATCTCCAACGTTGGAGGTTGACGTCAACAGTGGCGTAACTTTGCTTTGAAAAGTGGTGGGGACACCGGGACACCGCACAACTCGTTTTGCTATGTGTTTATTTAATACAGAGACGCATTTCTGCCACATACATATTATTTTTTCACTCAATTAGCCTATGTAGTAATAACGAGATCTTATGTCATAAAAACGACATCATTTTCTCGTAATAACGAGATTGTATGTTGTTAAAACGACATATTTTTTTCCCTAATAAGGACATGTGTTGTATAGTGATGTGTGTAGGCCTATATCTGTATCCATATTGGAGAATGTATTTAGCCCATGCCTTTGTCACACTTGTCTGAAAAGCTCAGCGTAAAATATCTCATCCGCTGCCTGTATCGGTGGCAATGCCCATAGCACGAAATTGTTGTAGCCTAATTTATTGATTAATTTATTTATCAGAGCAGGTGGCCATGGACCGCTCATGTGGCGTAACTTTAACCTTGTAATGACGGACCCCGGTGCAGCCACAAATATCATAACTATCTATAAGTCCTACTGTAATTAAGACATTCTAGAAATGTATTAAAAAGAAAGACGCTTTCAGCCTTACTCAACTGCCGCGGAAACAGTGGGTTCAATGCATTCCCGGCGTTCTTATTTTACTTCCGATGTATTAAATATAGGCTACAGGCAATTAGTTTATGAAACCTTGATGAAAATTAAAATACAATTCACTTTTCATCATCAACATATAAAAATTAAAACAATAATAGAATAGGCTAATATTTAAACATAACTGTGAATCTAAATAGGCTACGTTTTGCATGTAGCCTACTCCACTCCATACGCTTAAAAAAATGATTTTGTTTATTAAACAAAAAGTTTTTCATTTCAAATGTAATTTATAAATTCAGTTCATATTTCCAGCAAACGAAATTCCGAGCCAAAATAACAAAGTGGTAAAAAAAACTGCAACAATGAAAAATATTAAAGAATTCGCGGGTGCTTTCGTCGGCATGGAGTGGGGTCAGACATGATTTCTATTGAGTGTTGTTTTGCAGAAATCATTTCTTTAAAGTGAATTTCGTTTTCTATAAATTGTATTTTAATTTTGATCAAGGTTTCATAAATGAATGGCCTGTATATTTAATAGGCTACATAAGAACCAAAATAAGAACTGGATTGACGTGCGTAACGAACCCACCGGCCTGTTTCTGCGACCTTTGAGTAAGGCTGAAAGCGTCTTTCCTTTTAATACATTTCTAGAATATATGTAGCTATTACAATATAGCATACAATATATTACTGTAGGCCTATTATAGAGTTATGATATTTGTGCACCGGTTATGCCACTGATGCTAACATGAGCGGTCCATGGCACCTGTTACCCGTAACAAAGTGGTACAACTTTGAGTTACCATGCAATTTCAAACATTTTGCTCATCTCTGTAGGCTATGTGGCAGCTGGCAGCAATGCGTCACAATAACCTGGCGTAAAAGTCGATCATTCTTTACAGATGGCGCGGTATGTTTGGAAAGAAGACGAGTTCTTTATTAAACTCATTAAAAAAAACAATAGAATATAAAATGCCACAATTTATCAAGACCTTGAAGCAGATAAGAGAGAGAAACACCTCGTATGTGCCGCTCAAGTATAAGGGGCTTTCCTTGCCATCAGTGCTTGAATAACACGCGCGTCTCCTTCCAGTAAAAATAATGGCGTGCGGTGGCTGGGATATACATAGGCTAAACCTAAAAACATACGCGGCATAATTTTTGGAATGGCTTATCACGTGAGGAAAAAAAATGTTTTAGTCGCATAACATCAGTTAATGGAAACGCTGTCATTTCGCAATATTTTTTTATTGACTATTAAATATGGCAAAAGTTTTGCAAAAATCTGTAATTGAAAAAAAAGCTTCTGACCGTCGGAAAAATGTGTTAAATGAATGTATTACGATTTGTAGATCGTGCTTTTGCTTTAATACACACCTTCCGTAATCTATTTTTCAATTACTTTTAAAAAGTGGTGGGGACAATATCGAGCCTGGCAAAAAGTGGTGGGGACATGTCCCACCCGTCCCACCCGTAAATTACGCCTATGGACGTCAATATGATGTTGGGTTCTGACGTCAACCCGATTTTCATTTTCAACCGCAATGCAACATCTGTCCGGCGTTATATTGACATCTGGTGCCTGCTGGGAAGGAACATGTCCTACTTGGCTCAAAGGCAGTAAGCATTGTATACATGGCTAAGGGCATGATGGCTTTATTTCTACTTGTGCCTCATATTCCTCACTTTATGTTCCATAATTGGAAGAAGTATGAATCTGTGCTCTGCTCCAGCATAAGCGATCTCTATACTAGAGAGAGAGAGAGAGAGAGAGAGAGAGAGAGAGAGAGAGCGCACGCTGAAAAGTGTCTCTTGGGAGAAGGCGACAACCAGCTGTGCGCTACATAATGGTGGAGAGCAGTTTCCGACTCCCACAATTAACACTGTTTAATTAAGGTGGGCCGCTCCTGCAGTCTGAGGAGGGTGCATTAGTAGGGTGGAGAGGAGAGGACTCAGGAGAGACAGAGCTGAGAGCGGAAACCATCTGCTGTGTTGGTTTAGCTGGAGCTTCGTGAAGGTTTTCAATGCCGAGTTTTTTTTACTTTTGCTACTATAAGAAACCGTAGAGCAGGATTAGAAACACTTTCTTTGTATTTTCACAATGTTTGCACCAAGTGAGCCGTTTACGTGACTTTATCATGAGTGAGAAACTGTGTGTCGCTAATTTGTCACCTAATGGTATATGAGGTAATTGGAACGCGCAAGGGAATATTTGCAGGAACTAACGACAGATTTCAAGCATGTTTGCGCTGGGTAAACAGGAGTATGCTAAAGATTTAATAGCTTTAAGATTGTCTAAGAGTTGAAGACTTAGGTGTTACAGTAAATGGATAATTGGCTGGAAACACAAAGTATGTGGATCTCGCAGAGTCAGACTTTTGACTGCCGCCATTCTGATTCACGCTGCAGTGTGTTCTGGCCTAAACACACACAGTCAGGCACGGAGGAAAAGGCTTTAGTGACATGGAAAGTGGCCAGTCACATTTTGCAGGAACCCTGGACATAAACACAGCCACACCACAATCTGACCAATGCATTGAAAAATTAACAATGAAGATTTGACCATGAGTTTTCCAGTCATTAGTGCTGCCAGGATGAGAATTATTTTAATTGTTAAAACTATTTTAGAGTGATTGCACTCAGAAAAAGTAACTTTACAATACTTTACAATAAGTTAACATTTGCTCTTAATGAGATCTTTGTTAATGCTTGTTAATACAAACACAATTGTTCATTGTTAGATCAGGTCAGGTCCATTAAATTATATTAATAGTTACAACTTTGATTTTAATAATGCATTAGTAAATATTGACATTAACAGTAATTAAGATGAATCGATGCTTTAGAAGTATTTTTCGTTGTTAGTCGATGTTAAGTAACTCAACTGGAACTGGAATGATGCAAAATAAATACATGAAAAATCCAGCCACTCACAGCCAATCTGGTCTGATGTATTTTAATAAGGTATAGAGTTTTTCCTCTAGTTTAATGATGGGAATATAAAAATAAAAAAAGCTACATTTGGAGCTAGGATCAATGCACAGTACGAAAGCAGCAATACTGAAGTTCTGCAATGACCTGGGCTGCATTTCCCGATAACGTTGTCTCTAGAAGACTCTAAAGGTATAACTTAACTAAAGGTTTACCATTTCTAGGCGTGTTCCCCGAACTAAACCTTAGGAGGTTCATTAAGGTAAACCTGCTTAAGTGCGACGTTAGCATGTCATGTCCGTGGCGGCGGTGCTGATTTGGTTTATCAATGGCTCAAAAATCCATTATTCACTCTATGCAAAGGCTGCATTATGTGAGAAAGTGGTGTTATTAATAATATAAGCACTTCAGAAATATTTGAAATTGTATTTATCTTATAAATATAATCCAAATTGCAAACTAAATCCAACTGCGGATATTTTATATAATTTTGAAATGTGCAAACCTTTCATGCCCAAACGTATTATGAATCAACCCACCACACTAACTGGCAGTGCGCCATTTATATTATCATAATATATTTTGCCATAGTCTTCATTTACTCCACAAATGAAGTGGAGTTAATTGCCTGCATCACATTATTGGTGAAAATCACTCATTTCTGTTATTGAATGACCTACTCAATAAAAGCTCAACACGCAAAATATAATCAACAGCTAGGCCAACTATAGCGGAGAAAAAAGAAAGAAGAGGATTGGAAGAGGAAGAGAGCTGAATTTTGGGGCTGAGCTCCGTCAAGTTTGTCTTGACAAAGTCGGACCAACAAGATCTAAAAGCTTTTGAATTTGTACCTTTTTTATAATATAATTAAATAGCTAACAACCATAATGACAATTGTATTTTTGCATGAAAACATTACATATATATCTCTACCTTCAAGACCCAGCTAAAGACATATCTATTTAATTTGTATTTTGGATAATGTGGCTTATAAGTGTCACATGTCTGTCTTGTCCTGTGTAGCACATGGTGTTTTGGTTTATTTCTGTCCTGTGTGCGCCTGTCATCTGTCTTGACCCCACCCCTCGTTATCTGATTATTAGTTAATTTGCTCCACCTGTTGTCCCTTGTTACCTGCCTTGTTTGTCTGCTATTTAGTCTCCTTCCATTTTCAGTCCTGTGCGGTTATGTTGTCTATGTTACGTGTGGAGGTATTCTGGTTCCTGATTCTTGTCCCTGATCTCGGTCCCTGGTTTGTCTCTGTTTGATGTTTGATTTTTACCCCATAGTGGGTTTTTGTTTTGTGTTTATGTTTCTTTGGTTAATAAAATTCATGTTCACCTGCATTTGAGTCCTCACCCCTTTTTTCACCATAGCGTTCGTGACAGAACATAACCGCCAGTAGAGGACTCAGCAGTTGTTTTTTGCCCTTTTTTCTGTTTCTCTCCATGGAACCTGTCACCCACCTAGAGGCCATGTGGTATGTGAACTCCCGTTATCTACGTCAGCAGGGAGCTGATGTGAGGAGGTTTGCTCGGGTCTTCCTCATTGAGATCGATCACTTGGACCTTAGTGAGGCAGAGACCAAGGAGGTTTTTAATCTTTGTCTGGACATGCCCCTCACTCCGGAGGAGATGGGGAGGATGGGGGTTTTTGGCTTCTGGGAGTTCATAGACTATCTTGACCCCAGCCCTCCAATGACCATTGTCCCTGTTCCGCTGGTCCCTGTTCCGCTGGTCCCTGTTCCGCTGGTCCCTGTTCCGCTGGTCCCTGTTCCGCTGGTCCCTGTTCCGCTGGTCCCTGTTCCAGTGGTCCCTGTTTCGGTGGTCCCAAAACGGAGGAGGAGAAAGGCTCCCTCCATGCCTGTTCCAGTGGTCCCAGTTCCGGTGGTCCGGTGGTCCCAGGTCCGGTGGATCGTGGTCCGGTGGTCCCAGGTCCGGTGGGTCGTGTTCCGGTGGTCCCAGGTCCGGTGGATCGTGGTCCGGTGGACCTTATTCCGGTGGTCTGTGTTTCGATGCTCCATGTTCCGGTGGTTCCTGTTCCGAAACGGAGGAGGAAGGCTGTTCTGGTGGTCCGTGTTCCACCCACGCCGACCCGGCGCCCTGCTCTGTCTGCGCCGCCCAGACACCCTGCTCTGCCCGCGCCGACCCGGCGCCCTGCTCTGCCCGCTCCGACCCGGCGCCCTGCTCTGCCCGCTCCGACCCGGCGCCCTGCTCTGCCCGCTCCGACCCGGCGCCCTGCTCTGCCCGCTCCGACCCGGCGCCCTGCTCTGCCCGCTCCGTCCCGGCGCCCTGCTCTGCCCGCTCCGACCCGGCGCCCTGCTCTGCCCGCTCCGACCCGGCGCCCTGCTCTGCCCGCTCCGACCCGGCGCCCTGCTCTGCCCGCTCCGACCCGGCGCCCTGCTCTGCCCGCTCCGACCCGGCCGCCTGAACTCTGCGGGCCGTCTTCCCGGCCGCCTGAACTCTGCGGGCCGTCTTCCCGGCCGCCTGAACTCTGCGGGCCACCTGAACTCTGCGGGCCGTCTGAACTCTGCGGGCCGCCTTCCCGGCCACCTGAACTCTGCGGGCTGCCTGAAATCTGCCGGCCGCCTGATCTCTGCGGGCCGCCTTCCCGGCCACCTGAACTCTGCGGGCCGTCTGAACTCTGCGGGCCGCCTTCCCGGCCACCTGAACTCTGCGGGCTGCCTGAAATCTGCCGGCCGCCTGATCTCTGCGGGCCGCCTTCCCGGCCGCCTGAACTCTGCGGGCCGCCTTCCCGGCCACCTGAACTCTGCGGGCCGCCTCCCCGGCCGCCTGAACTCTGCGGGCCGCCTGAACTCTGCGGGCCGCCTGAACTCTGCGGGCCGCCTGAACTCTGCGGGCCGCCTCCCCGGCCGCCTGAACTCTGCGGGCCGCCTGAACTCTGCGGGCCGCCTCCCCGGCCGCCTGAACTCTGCGGGCCGCCTCCCCGGCCGCCTGAACTCTGCGGGCCGCCTCCCCGGCCGCCTGAACGCTGCGGGCCGCCTCCCCGGCCGCCTGAACTCTGCGGGCCGCCTCCCCGGCCGCCTGAACTCTGCGGGCCGCCTCCCCGGCCGCCTGAACGCTGCGGGCCGCCTCCCCGGCCGCCTGAACTCTGTGGGCCGCCTGAACTCTGTGGGCCGCCCCCCCGGCCGTCTGTCCCTCCCGTCCCGCCCTGGTCTGTCCCTCTTTGGGTTCTGATGGAGCGTCTGGAAGCCGCTCCTTGGAGAGGGGGTAGTGTCACATGTCTGTCTTGTCCTGTGTAGCACATGGTGTTTTGGTTTATTTCTGTCCTGTGTGCGCCTGTCATCTGTCTTGACCCCACCCCTCGTTATCTGATTATTAGTTAATTTGCTCCACCTGTTGTCCCTTGTTACCTGCCTTGTTTGTCTGCTATTTAGTCTCCTTCCATTTTCAGTCCTGTGCGGTTATGTTGTCTATGTTACGTGTGGAGGTATTCTGGTTCCTGATTCTTGTCCCTGATCTCGGTCCCTGGTTTGTCTCTGTTTGATGTTTGATTTTTACCCCATAGTGGGTTTTTGTTTTGTGTTTATGTTTCTTTGGTTAATAAGATTCATGTTCACCTGCATTTGAGTCCTCACCCCTTTTTTCACCATAGCGTTCGTGACAATAAGACCTGTGCTTGTTTTGTATATGTGGGTGTGTTAATGTACTATTGTGTATGTGGACAAATGTACTGTCTAACACTATGTAAAGCGGCCTTGAGCTGTGGAAAGGCCCTATATAAATAAAACTTCTTCTTCTATATAATTATATTCGTAGATATAGACTGAGATGTAAAGAAACAGTGGTGGCCACTATCGGAATGAACTGTCAATAGAGATAAGGTATAGCTAAGAGTGGTCCAGAACAACCTAAGATTGTTTCGGGAAACATGTAATAACGTTAAGACACACCTTAAGGTATAACTTAGGAATGACGTAGTGTTAAGGTGGTTTCGGGAAATCCAGCCCAGTTGCAAATTCTCAATACTGGTTCACACACAGTGCTTGTCTTGTTGGATTTAAGAGCTGCTTTTGATACAATCGACCATAGTATGTTGTTACATCGGTTGGAAAAGGTGGTGGGTATTCAGGGTCTCTCTTACCTCAAAGACAGAACCCTTTTCAATGAGACTGGGGGAATTTCTTCTTCTTCGGTTCCCCTATTATGTGGCGTGCCCCAAGGGTCTATTTTAGGCCCGCTTCTCTTTTCACTTTATATGCTACCATTGGGTGCCATTTTAAGAAATATACAATCTCCTTCCACTGCTATGCTGACGATACACAGTTTTATCTACCAGCTAAAACAGACAGTTCTTATCTCTCGGACGTGCTTTGTGACTGTTTTGAGGAGATCAAATATGGAATGGCTGAATTTTTTTTGTAATTAAATGAAAGTAAAAGTGAAATTTAGATTTTAGGCCCATCCAGCTCTTCATCTCTTTAATCTAGGTTCTATTTTCTGCAGTGTTCAACCTCGTGTACAGAATATTGGGGTTTAATTTGATTTGTAACAAAATTTTGAGAAACAAATCAGTAAGTGGTTAAGGGCAGTTTCTTTCATCTGCAATTGATTGTGAAATTAAAACCGTTTCTGTCTCCAAAAGATTTAGACACTGTAATCCACGCTCTCACATCACATCTGGACTACTGCCTTCCTCAAACTGCGATCTATCGCCTGCCAATTGTCCAAAATGCTGCAGCGAGACTTCTTACCGGCACAAAAAAGAGAGAGAGATCCCATTTCTCCCATTTTAGCAACCTTAAGGCCTGTGCACACCGGGACGATTATCGCACGCTTATTGCCAGCGTTTTTCGGCGCGTCTTTGTGTTCACACTGAAGCGATTTCCACTGGCGATGCGCCGAGTGAACGTGCACATCCAGTAGATGATGGCACTCCCGATACACAAGGTGGCACTTTACGCTTCTGACACTCGCTTGTCACACAGAAGAAGAAGAGAGACAGTATTTACGTGCTTGCCAAAACCATTCACACACTTTTGCTAACTGGCCAGCAGCATTAGCAGCTCATCTTCTACTTTGTCTACTTACTTCCTCTTCGTCGTATCAATGTGTGTTCAGCAAGAGCGCCCCCAAGTGGTGTTTTACTGTCACTTCAGCAGCTCCAGGCACGTCAACTAAAGCGCCAATCTCATTGGTCGGACAGTTTTTAACGCGCCGTCAAAACAAAAAAACGAACCCAAGGCGTTTTAAAAAAGAAATACACTTTTACGCCTGGTGTTTTGCGTGTTGGTGTGCACACTCACGTTGGCGCCCTTTGTTTAGTCACGAGGCGTTAGACGTTGGCGATAAACGTGCGCAAAAATCATCCCCGTGTGAACAGGCCTTAACATTGGATTCCTGTAAAGTTTAGAATTAATTTTAAAATGCTGTTTTTGTGTACAATGCTTTATCTGGTGTTATCTGGTGGTGATACATTAGTGATCTTCTGATTCTCAGGTCTTGTAATCAGCTTTTCTTAACTGTCTCATGTTTTCGCTGTAAAACTGAGGGTGGCCGGGCCTTCTCAGCGGCAGCCCCTAAACTCTGGAACAGTCTGTCCTTCAATGTGAGGTCTGCTCCTTCATTAGACAGCTTTAAATCACCTCTTAAATCTTATTTGCTCTCTCTGGCTTTTGATTAGTTTGCTAAAGGTTTTATGTTTTTAGTTTTATGGATTGTATTGGGTTTAATGTGTTCACATTTTGTATCCTGCATTGTTTCTTTTTATGCTTTCTTTTTATATGCTCAATGTTTTACTGTACAGCACTTTGGTGCAACTCTGTTGCTTTTAAGGGTGCTTTCACACTTGGTTCGGTTGCCTGGACCGAACCCGAGTTTGATTGCTCCCCCCTGCCCACGCTGGACGCTGTTCATATTATATTAGTTGGGTCCGTACCGGGGTGTGTTTGCGTCCTCAAAGCAGCTGTTTACCCCGTTACTTGTTAACGACTGCGAGCGAGAAGGTGGCAAAATGCATAGCATTTCACCTCACTTTTATATTTTTGTTTTTGAACCGTTGGTTTTGTTACCAAAGCTTCAGTACGTAATGCCACTTGTGTCTATCTGTCTATCTGTCTATCTGTACTGCAAATGCTCTAAAGAACGCTGAAGACGAGCAGAAATGAGATCTACAGCTCTCTGCTTGCAGTACATCAGTCACACTCTCCAGGAAAATGAATGAAACTCACACAAACACACATTTTTATCAAATCATACGTCATTAATAGCGGTTCACTTCTGCGATTTAGTATGATTGCATTCCCATCAGCAGCGAACCGTACCAGAGTTCACATGAACCAAACCCCAAACCACCTTTTCAAGCGGACTCGGGTACGGTTTGTTCCCGAGTTCGGAAGACAGCGTTCACATCATCCATCACATCATCCAAACAAACCGAACTTTGACGGCAATCGAACCCGGTGCGCACCATAAGTGCTATTGTGAAAGCACCCTAATGCTGCGTTCACACCAAACGCGAATAGAACGTCTGGAGCAAGTAGTTTCAATGTTAAGTCAAAGGAAAGGCACGTTGATGTGCATCTTGAGGTCCTGCGGAACAATGGACGCGATTCCGCCTCATTCGCGCGTCTAGTTTGCGTGAATTGAGCTTCTTGTGCGATACGCGCGAGTGGTTCTTTTTGTGCATTCGCGCTTTTGAAGCGAATTTGCGTCTGACGCCCGAGTTGAAAAATTTTAACTATGGCGTCAATTCGCGCCGCGTTAACGAATCAGGAGCCTGCTCGCTGCTGCCACATGGTAAAGTGACGTGATGAGAAACCCAGCATAATTTAAAAAATATTACTATTGTGTCACAAAATGTAGTTTTAAGACTTTTTCAGGTGAGAATGTATTTGTTTAAAGCTCAAATCAGTGGTTTGTTTATAAAGAGAGTGCCTATTTAAAAAACATAATCTTGCGTTTTCGGAGTTGTGAGCTCCAGTGGATCAGCGGCGCTCGGTGCTCATTAACCCCAGCGAGAGCAGCCTTTCCTCGGCCAGTCCTTCTGCCGTCTGCCGCTGGCTCTGATGTCTCTGTGGTGGTTTGTCTTGTGTTGATCTAACGGCCGATCTTTGCTCTCATGAATCATCATTTGTTTTCTGCCAAATCGTTTTGACTGAGGGCAAAGAGAAGTTTCATAACTTTATTTTTTAAGGATATTTAAATACACACGCAGTGAAGATAATGTAGGAGTTGCCTGGACCACATTTGTGTGGCTATTAATGTTTAATATTTTTTTAATGAAAATGAAAAGAGAAAGAGTGGTGTTTTATGACATATTTCTCCTGGAGCGACTTGAACGTGCGTCTATTTCGCTTCAAACGCTCGATTTATTCGCGCGTCCAATTCGCTGTGAATGGATTCAAAATATTCAAGCGTCAAACTAGATTTGATTTTGACGCTCTATTCGCGTTTGGTGTTAACGCAGCATGAGGCCCAATCCCAATGATATTTTATACCCCTTCGCCTTCCCCTACCCGTTCTCCTAGCCCCTTGAAACATAGTGCCAAGGCGTAGGGGTGAAAATATTCCCCTAAGAAATGGGACACCACTACTATACCATTACACATCATAATGTGTCATCATACCCCATTTATTTTATTAGTGTCCTGTGACATTTAACCAGTATGAACAGCAGTGAAGTGCGTAGGCTATATCTAACAGAAATCTCACTCCCAACAGAGTTTTGCGCTGTATTTGGACTTAAAGGGGTGGTAAACCACGATTTCACTAAAGCTGGATTTACAAACAGAAGCTGTTTACGGGCCACAACCTGTAAGTCTGATTTATTTTTCATCGATGTGTTTTCCTGTAATAGGTTGTAGCAAGGAAGTAAACAGATGACAACGCTGTTCTGCAAACCAGTCTGTTAAATGCTCATTCATACTTAACGTTATCCGACGAACACCTATCGTTACAAACACTAACGTTAAAATCTCAACAGCGAACTTGGCATTAGTGTAAATGATTCTTTGATTAGAGCTTTTATGTATTATTTATCTACAGGCATGCTAAACATGGTTCTGTGTGTGATTTGGCTACTATAGTAAAGCCAGTGTTTAGTGTTTTGGGTTAATAGTTCTTGCGACAGATATTTGGCTATAATCGTTCTAAAAATACAAAAGTAACAGTGCCATTCAGTAGCGATCACTATAGATCCGCAGTCTTTACTCTTGAGGACTGAACAGGTTCTGCTCGATCATCTTCACTAAAATGTTCTGGGTCTGATTCGGGCTCAGATTGGTATGGTTTTATTGACGAGCCTCCAGGTAAGGGGCGTGACGTTTCCGACAAACATACACTGCGGTTAGCGAATCACAACACACTGGGCCAGCTAACCAATCAGAGCCCATTGCGTATTTTTGAGGGACTGGCTTCATACAACCCGGAAAGCATCAGACCGTTTTACAAGGAGGGACAGAGCAGTGTAGAATAAATGTCAAATATATGAAAAATAATGATTTTTTTTAAAAAACGAAGCATTAACACATGTTACAGTGCACCCCACAAACACAATCAAGCCTTCAAAACAATGTGTTTTACCACCCCTTTAATAAAACGGCGCTCGTTTTCAGTTCAAAAACTTATGAGCCTTAGAGTTTCCTAAGACGATACAGAACATATCGACTGCGTTATGAAGGATGACCAGATATATATAAGGGCTAGAAATGCGATTGGGCCTAAATGTGCTATAGAAATAAATTTTGACTTGAAACCATGACCACTATGCATTATTGTATTTAAAGAGAAAATCTGGGAGTTGTTCTAAATATCATGTTTTAGAGAAAGGGGAAAAAAGTCTTGAGGTTTTCAACTGACGTGAAGGTCTACTTGGGGGTTGGGTGGGAAAAAAAACTTTAAAAAGGGACAGTTCCTCTAAAAATAACCCTTGAATTATATCATCTACTCACACCCTCATGTCATTTCAACCTTTTTTTAATTACTTTCTTTGCAGAAAATAAAGATATTTTAGGGACTATTGGGTCCACTGACTTTTTACATTGTCGTAGAGTGGAGAAAAACACTGACAAATATCTTCTCTTGTGTTATACGAAAAAGAAAGTCATGCAGGTTTGGAATGCAAATGGAAGGAAATGTACAGAAATATATTCATTAATGCACCAGACAGCTACCCTGAAAAAAACTTTCCATCAAAATCTAGAAAGCTCAGATCATTCCAGTACTTCTTTCCCCCTGGTCGGCTGAAACCGGCCTCCTTCACTTTGCAGTGAACACAATGTATTTTTTATGACACTCACTGTTTTACTCAGTCTTTGTTGGGTCACTTCAGGTGATGGTTTTGAGTAAGAACAGCAGGCTTTCATACCAAGAAGGACAATCAGGGCAGAAGCACATTATTAGCATGAGCTGCCAGGTTAAAGGAGGAGTGTCAAGTAAATGTTTGAGAATGATGACAAAAATGAGCCTATTCATCAAAATCTGACATACCTTTCCCCTTATTATCAAGCCGTTTTCGGCCCACGCCAATCACTCGCTGAAGGCAATTGAAATGTCTTTTGTCCTAATCAAGCTCATTTCAGATACAAACCAGAGGCGGCGGGTATTAACATTCATTTTCCCTCCGGCGTCCCAATTTCAGAACATAAACGTGTTAGATGTCTTGATTGAGCCAGACAATGAATTTTCATCTGGTGCTGGTTGACATGTCATTCTTTTGCTTTTTTTTCAATCTTCCCTAATTCAAGACATCATCTCGACCATTTATGGATTGATATGACCGAGAGACTTTTACACGTAGGGCGTTTCAAGGTCAACATGTTCATTTTCTCCACTTCATCCAGGTTGATCCGAACAGAATAATATGTGGCATGCATGAGCTGGACGCCTGGAGATACTGGCGCAAGAAAATGAAGCGTTAATACGTTAATGCGTGTCCAAATGGTTCACTTCAATGAAAGAGTTCACAGGTTCATTTGTTCTAACGTCACTTCTGTGAAATTAATGACACCAATCTATAGAAACTGCTATAGTCTGTCACTGACAGACACAGGAAAAAGTGGAACAGACTAGGGCTGCACAATTAATCAAATTTCTAATTGCGATTGCGGATGCCACGATTACGTAATCATTCAAAGCCGCGATCAAAAAACAAAAAATTCCACTTACATTATTATGCATGCTTAAAGGCCCACTGAAATCAGAATTTAAGTTTTTTAGCTTTTAGTATGATTATGTTAGCCTTATGGTGCGTTCACACCAGACGCGAATGAAGCGTTTCACGCGAGTGATTTACATGTTAAGTCAATGCAAAGATGTGAATAGACATTCTGCGGCGCAATTCGAGTGTTTGACACGTGATTCGCACGAATGCCGCAAATCGCGCAAGTTGAAAAATCTGAACTTTGGCAGATATTCGTGTCGCGTTAACCAATCAGGAGCTTGCTCTAGTAGTGACAACAATGAGGAGAAAATCATATGGTTTAAATGAATCATATATTAATATGTGGTTCAGACAAGTGTGCATATGATTATCACCGTGATAAAATTAAATGTAATGAAACACAACCCAGTCTCTTTTTGTTAAATGCAAGTTTATGTATGATCAATAATACAAAAGTATAAGTAAAAGGTATAATAAGCTACACTCTAAAAAAAAAAAGGTTCAATATTGCACCAAAAATGGTTCTTGGCTCGTAATCATAGGGGAACCTTTTTTAGTGCTATATAGCACCAATTTTGGTGCTTCAGTGGTTCTTCAGCGGTTCTTCAGAGGTTCTTCAGAGGTTCTTCACCGGTTCTTTGACTAAGGTGCTATATAGCACCTCTGAAGAACCGCTGAAGAACCACTGAAGCACCAAAATAGGTGCTATATAGCACTAAAAAAGGTTCCCCTATGATTACGAGACTTTTTTTTTAGAGTGTATAATAAAGCAAACAATTCAGTCAAACATTCAAAGTCAGTGCTAGTCAGCTACAACGGTAACGTAAAGTTAAATAGCCTAAAAATAAAAAAAGTAATGAAACGATTTATTCGCGTCATCCGCGTCCGGTGTGAACGCACCATTAAGGTTAGGAATAAGCTGGTGTGTTCCAAAACAATGACAAAATTTGCATTTAGGAGATATAAGCATTCAAAACTTAGTCACTCACTTCCATTAAAATGAATCACAGATTTTGATGACATCATCTTCTCATCGGATCTTCTGTCCAATCAAATGCTCTCTAGAATCTGAATTATAAATGAATTACGCCCCTACATAATAAATAGACGCTGAAGCTGCGTCTGAAATTGGTCAGATGTTCACACATTTACTATTTTCTACATGGTGAACGGCACATAGCGCAGTATATGCGATAGGAAACGATTCCGACGGAGTAAATATGGTTTCAGTTGAGGTGAATGAAGTCTGGTTTTAATGTTAGTTTCACATGCACCGCACACACATAGTCTAGACCAGAGCCGTAGATGTGCGTGAGTCGGCGCAGACAACAAAACATATCAGACCCATTTAAATTCTGCACAGAATGCTGTATTTCAAAGCGATATGGAGGAGATTATGATGATAAATGGTTAGAGATTAGGAGGAAACTCTGGCTTTACCAAACAGAACGGCTCTAGTCAAACTGTGATATTAACGAAACGCTATTGGCTGTTTCAAAAAAGGGGAGGAGCTGTTAACACACAGGGGAAATTACATCAACACATTGAATAATGCTGCGCGTTTCACGGCACTTCAGTGGACCTTTAACAGGTTTGACTGTTACAATCTATATACACAGTATATAAGTAATTAAATTAATATAAACATGTGATTAGTCGACTGATGGCTTAAATAAACTACTAGTCAACAAGAAAAAACTTAAAGGGTTAGTTCACCCAAAAATGAAAATTCTGTCATTAATTACTTACCCTCATGTCGTTCGACACCCGTCAGACCTCTGTTCATCTTCGGAACACAAATGAAGATATTTTAGTGTAAATCTGATGCTCTGAAAGGCCTCCATTGGCTCAATGCACTTTACACTCTCAAGACCCTTAAAAGGCACTAAAGACGTCGTTACAAAGTCCATCTCACTACAGTGGTTCTAAAATAACTTTATGAATCGGCGAGAATAGTTTTTGTGCGCAAAAAACCCTAAATAACGACTTACATAGTGATGACGATTTCAAATCAAGGCATCATGAAGCTTCGAAGCGTTATGAATCAGTGAGTCGATTCAGCAGTTTGAAGCGTTATGAATCAGTGAGTCGAATCATGATTCGGATCGCGTGTCAAACCGTCAAACTGCTGAAATTTGCCGATTCAAACTGCTGATTCGCTGATTTTAGAACCACTGTAGTGAGATGGACTTTGTAACGACGTCTTTAGTGTCTTTTAAGGGTCTTGAGAGTGTAAAGTGCATTGAGCCAATGGAGGCCTTTCAGAGCATCAGATTTACACTAAAATATCTTCATTTGTGTTCCGAAGATGAACGGAGGTCTTACGGGTGTCGAACGACATGAGGGTCAGATGGTTGTATTTACACTGCAGTAAATAAGTAGGCCTGATTCCATTAAAAATAGCCTAAACATCCTATATGTTCACATTACCAGCAAATCTGCCTGAATTTGATTTGATTTGAATTGTTTCAAATTAACTAAATATTGCAAATTAAAATACCATTTGGCCCGTGTAAATTAATGAATCAACTTTATTCTAAAAAAATTATCTGAGAAGTATTTTATACAATTTTGTTTTTATGGATATTTTGATATATTCTTAAACATAAAAAAAGGATATTGGATAATTTTCAGCAATGTACTGTGTAAGGCACAAATGGCATTTATAGTCTGTATCTAATATTTCTCAATGTCTTGTACATTTGACATTGTTAAACATGGTGTCACGTGGATGGGAATATGCATGGAAATGATATGCAGATGAACTTATGCATAGTAAAATGAGGCGTTGTAAGTTCCATGTATGGTGATGTCGGGGAGGAAATGGGGTGGAGATGCACGTGCACACAATCTTCTGCTGACTGGGATTTATAAAGGGATTTTTGCGCAGGTTCTGGCGTACACATGGTTTTATAAATCAGCTATTTTTTTGTGCATACGCAGAATCTAGCTTTTGTTAATCTTTTATAAATGAGGCTGCTGGTCAGTACCTGGATGGGAGACCTCCTGGGAGAAACTAGGTTTCTGCTGGAAGAGGTGTTAGTGAGGACAGCAGGGGGCGCTCACACTGTGGTCTGTGTGGGTCTTAATGCCCCAGTGTAGTAATGGGGACACTATACTGTAATAAGCACTGTCCTTTGGAAGAGATGATAAACTAAGGTCTCTGTGGTCATTAAAAATCCCATGGCACTTCTCGTAAAGAGTAGGGGTGAAACACAGTGTGGTGGCCAAATGAACTCCATTGCCCTTTATCAATCATGGCCTCCTGATAATCCTCATCATCTGTCTCCTCTCCACCTATAGCTGGTGTGTGGTGAGGGCACTGTCTCCTCTCCACCTATAGCTGGTGTGTGGTGAGGGCACTGTCTCCTCTCCACCTATAGCTGGTGTGTGGTGAGAGCACAGTCTCCTCTTCAGCTATAGCTGGTGTGTGGTGAGAGCACTGTCTCCTATCCACCTATAGCTGGTGTGTGGTGAGGGCACTGTCTCCTCTTCAGCTATAGCTGGTGTGTGGTGAGAGCACTGTCTCCTCTCCACCTATAGCTGGTGTGTGGTGAGAGCACTGTCTCCTCTTCAGCTATAGCTGGTGTGTGGTGAGAGCACTGTCTCCTCTCCACCTATAGCTGGTGTGTGGTGAGAGCACTGTCTCCTCTCCACCTATAGCTGGTGTGTGGTGAGAGCACTGTCTCCTCTCCCCCTATAGCTGGTGTGTGGTGAGAGCACTGTCTCCTCTTCACCTATAGCTGGTGTGTGGTGAGAGCACTGTCTCCTCTCCACCTATAGCTGGTGTGTGGTAAGAGCACTGTCTCCTCTCCACCTATAGCTGGTGTGTGGTAAGAGCACTGTCTCCTCTCCACCTATAGCTGGTGTGTGGTAAGAGCACTGTCTCCTCTTCAGCTATAGCTGGTGTGTGGTGAGAGCATTGTCTCCTCTCCACCTATAGCTGGTGTGTGGTGAGAGCACAGTCTCCTCTCCACCTATAGCTGGTGTGTGGTGAGAGCACTGTCTCCTCTCCACCTATAGCTGGTGTGTGGTAAGAGCACTGTCTCCTCTCCACCTATAGCTGGTGTGTGGTAAGAGCACTGTCTCCTCTTCAGCTATAGCTGGTGTGTGGTGAGAGCATTGTCTCCTCTCCACCTATAGCTGGTGTGTGGTGAGAGCACAGTCTCCTCTCCACCTATAGCTGGTGTGTGGTGAGAGCACTGTCTCCTCTCCACCTATAGCTGGTGTGTGGTAAGAGCACTGTCTCCTCTCCACCTATAGCTGGTGTGTGGTAAGAGCACTGTCTCCTCTTCACCTATAGCTGGTGTGTGGTGAGAGCACTGTCTCCTCTTCAGCTATAGCTGGTGTGTGGTGAGAGCACTGTCTCCTCTCCACCTATAGCTGGTGTGTGGTGAGAGCACTGTCTCCTCTTCAGCTATAGCTGGTGTGTGGTGAGAGCACAGTCTCCTCTCCCCCTATAGCTGGTGTGTGGTGAGAGCACAGTCTCCTCTCCCCCTATAGCTGGTGTGTGGTGAGAGCACTGTCTCCTCTCCACCTATAGCTGGTGTGTGGTGAGAGCACTGTCTCCTCTCCCCCTATAGTTGGTGTGTGGTGAGAGCACAGTCTCCTCTCCCCCTATAGCTGGTGTGTGGTGAGAGCACTGTCTCCTCTCCACCTATAGCTGGTGTGTGGTGAGGACACTGTCTCCTCTCCACCTATAGCTGGTGTGTGGTGAGAGCACTGTCTCCTCTCCACCTATAGCTGGTGTGTGGTGAGAGCACAGTCTCCTCTCCACCTATAGCTGGTGTGTGGTGAGAGCACTGTCTCCTCTCCACCTATAGCTGGTGTGTGGTGAGAGCTCTGTCTCCTCTCCCCCTATAGCTGGTGTGTGGTGAGGGCACTGTCTCCTCTTCACCTATAGCTGGTGTGTGGTGAGAGCACAGTCTCCTCTCCCCCTATAGCTGGTGTGTGGTGAGGGCACTGTCTCCTCTTCACCTATAGCTGGTGTGTGGTGAGAGCACTGTCTCCTCTCCACCTATAGCTGGTGTGTGGTGAGAGCACTGTCTCCTCTCCCCCTATAGCTGGTGTGTGGTGAGAGCTCTGTCTCCTCTCCACCTATAGCTGGTGTGTGGTGAGAGCACTGTCTCCTCTCCCCCTATAGCTGGTGTGTGGTGAGAGCACTGTCTCCTCTCCCCCTATAGTTGGTGTGTGGTGAGGGCACTGTCTCCTCTCCCCCTATAGCTGGTGTGTGGTGAGAGCACTGTCTCCTCTCCACCTATAGCTGGTGTGTGGTGAGAGAACAGTCTCCTCTCCCCCTATAGCTGGTGTGTAGTGAGAGCACTGTCTCCTCTCCACCTATAGCTGGTGTGTGGTGAGAGCACTGTCTCCTCTCCCCCTATAGTTGGTGTGTGGTGAGAGCACAGTCTCCTCTCCCCCTATAGCTGGTGTGTGGTGAGGGCACTGTCTCCTCTCCACCTATAGCTGGTGTGTGGTGAGAGCACTGTCTCCTCTCCCCCTATAGTTGGTGTGTGGTGAGAGCACAGTCTCCTCTCCCCCTATAGCTGGTGTGTGGTGAGGGCACTGTCTCCTCTCCACCTATAGCTGGTGTGTGGTGAGAGCACTGTCTCCTCTCCCCCTATAGCTGGTGTGTGGTGAGAGCACTGTCTCCTCTCCCCCTATAGCTGGTGTGTGGTGAGAGCACTGTCTCCTCTCCCCCTATAGTTGGTGTGTGGTGAGAGCACAGTCTCCTCTCCCCCTATAGCTGGTGTGTGATGAGAGCACTGTCTCCTCTTCACCTATAGCTGGTGTGTGGTGAGGGCACTTTTTCCTCTCCACCTATAGCTGGTGTGTGGTAAGAGCACTGTCTCCTCTCCCCCTATAGTTGGTGTGTGGTGAGAGCACAGTCTCCTCTCCCCCTATAGCTGGTGTGTGGTGAGAGCACTGTCTCCTCTTCACCTATAGCTGGTGTGTGGTGAGGGCACTGTCTCCTCTCCACCTATAGCTGGTGTGTGGTAAGAGCACTGTCTCCTCTCCACCTATAGCTGGTGTGTGGTGAGAGCACTGTCTCCTCTCCCCCTATAGTTGGTGTGTGGTGAGAGCACAGTCTCCTCTCCCCCTATAGCTGGTGTGTGGTGAGGGCACAGTCTCCTCTCCACCTATAGCTGGTGTGTGGTGAGAGCACTGTCTCCTCTCCCCCTATAGTTGGTGTGTGGTGAGAGCACAGTCTCCTCTCCCCCTATAGCTGGTGTGTGGTGAGAGCACTGTCTCCTCTTCACCTATAGCTGGTGTGTGGTGAGGGCACTGTTTCCTCTCCACCTATAGCTGGTGTGTGGTAAGAGCACTGTCTCCTCTCCCCCTATAGTTGGTGTGTGGTGAGAGCACAGTCTCCTCTCCCCCTATAGCTGGTGTGTGGTGAGAGCACTGTCTCCTCTTCACCTATAGCTGGTGTGTGGTGAGGGCACTGTCTCCTCTCCACCTATAGCTGGTGTGTGGTAAGAGCACTGTCTCCTCTTCAGCTATAGCTGGTGTGTGGTGAGAGCACTGTCTCCTCTTCACCTATAGCTGGTGTGTGGTGAGAGCACTGTCTCCTCTTCACCTATAGCTGGTGTGTGGTGAGAGCACTGTCTCCTCTCCACCTATAGCTGGTGTGTGGTGAGAGCACTGTCTCCTCTCCCCCTATAGCTGGTGTGTGGTGAGAGCACAGTCTCCTCTCCCCCTATAGCTGGTGTGTGGTGAGAGCACTGTCTCCTCTCCACCTATAGCTGGTGTGTGGTGAGAGCACTGTCTCCTCTCCCCCTATAGTTGGTGTGTGGTGAGAGCACAGTCTCCTCTCCCCCTTTAGCTGGTGTGTGGTGAGAGCACTGTCTCCTCTCCCCCGTAAGCTGGTGTGTGGTGAGGGCACTGTCTCCTCTCCACCTATAGCTGGTGTGTGGTGAGAGCACTGTCTCCTCTCCCCCGTAAGCTGGTGTGTGGTGAGAGCACAGTCTCCTCTCCCCCTTTAGCTGGTGTGTGGTGAGAGCACTGTCTCCTCTCCACCGATAGCTGGTGTGTGGTAAGAGCACTGTCTCCTCTTCACCTATAGCTGGTGTGTGGTGAGGGCACTGTCTCCTCTCCACCTATAGCTGGTGTGTGGTGAGAGCACTGTCTCCTCTCCACCTATAGCTGGTGTGTGGTGAGAGCACTGTCTCCTCTCCAGCTATAGCTGGTGTGTGGTGAGAGCACAGTCTCCTCTTCACCTAAAGCTGGTGTGTGGTGAGGGCACTGTCTCCTATCCACCTATAGCTGGTGTGTGGTGAGGGCACTGTCTCCTCTCCCCCGTAAGCTGGTGTGTGGTGAGAGCACTGTCTCCTCTCCACCTATAGCTGGTGTGTGGTGAGGGCACTGTCTCCTCTCCCCCGTAAGCTGGTGTGTGGTGAGAGCACTGTCTCCTATCCACCTATAGCTGGTGTGTGGTGAGGGCACTGTCTCCTCTCCCCCTATAGCTGGTGTGTGCTGAGGGCACTGTCTCCTCTCCACCTATAGCTGGTGTGTGGTGAGAGCACTGTCTCCTCTCCCCCGTAAGCTGGTGTGTGGTGAGAGCACAGTCTCCTCTCCACCTATAGCTGGTGTGTGGTGAGGGCACTGTCTCCTCTCCACCTATAGCTGGTGTGTGGTGAGAGCACAGTCTCCTCTCCCCCGTAAGCTGGTGTGTGGTGAGAGCACAGTCTCCTCTCCCCCTTTAGCTGGTGTGTGGTGAGAGCACTGTCTCCTCTCCACCGATAGCTGGTGTGTGGTAAGAGCACTGTCTCCTCTTCACCTATAGCTGGTGTGTGGTGAGGGCACTGTCTCCTCTCCACCTATAGCTGGTGTGTGGTGAGAGCACTGTCTCCTCTCCACCTATAGCTGGTGTGTGGTGAGAGCACTGTCTCCTCTCCAGCTATAGCTGGTGTGTGGTGAGAGCACAGTCTCCTCTTCACCTAAAGCTGGTGTGTGGTGAGGGCACTGTCTCCTATCCACCTATAGCTGGTGTGTGGTGAGGGCACTGTCTCCTCTCCCCCGTAAGCTGGTGTGTGGTGAGAGCACTGTCTCCTCTCCACCTATAGCTGGTGTGTGGTGAGGGCACTGTCTCCTCTCCCCCGTAAGCTGGTGTGTGGTGAGAGCACTGTCTCCTATCCACCTATAGCTGGTGTGTGGTGAGGGCACTGTCTCCTCTCCCCCTATAGCTGGTGTGTGGTGAGGGCACTGTCTCCTCTCCACCTATAGCTGGTGTGTGGTGAGAGCACTGTCTCCTCTCCCCCGTAAGCTGGTGTGTGGTGAGAGCACAGTCTCCTCTCCACCTATAGCTGGTGTGTGGTGAGGGCACTGTCTCCTCTCCACCTATAGCTGGTGTGTGGTGAGAGCACTGTCTCCTCTCCCCCTATAGCTGGTGTGTGGTGAGAGCACAGTCTCCTCTCCCCCTATAGCTGGTGTGTAGTGAGAGCACTGTCTCCTCTCCACCTATAGCTGGTGTGTGGTGAGAGCACTGTCTCCTCTCCCCCGTAAGCTGGTGTGTGGTGAGAGCACTGTCTCCTCTTCACCTATAGCTGGTGTGTGGTGAGAGCACTGTCTCCTCTCCACCTATAGCTGGTGTGTGGTGAGGGCACTGTCTCCTATCCACCTATAGCTGGTGTGTGGTGAGAGCACAGTCTCCTCTTCAGCTATAGCTGGTGTGTGGTGAGAGCACTGTCTCCTCTCCCCCTATAGCTGGTGTGTGGTGAGAGCACAGTCTCCTCTTCAGCTATAGCTGGTGTGTGGTGAGAGCACTGTCTCCTCTCCCCCTATAGCTGGTGTGTGGTGAGAGCACTGTCTCTTCTCCCCCGTAAGCTGGTGTGTGGTGAGGGCACTGTCTCCTCTCCACCTATAGCTGGTGTGTGGTGAGGGCACTGTCTCCTCTTCACCTATAGCTGGTGTGTGGTGAGAGCACTGTCTCCTCTCCACCTATAGCTGGTGTGTGGTGAGAGCACAGTCTCCTCTTCACCTAAAGCTGGTGTGTGGTGAGGGCACTGTCTCCTCTCCACCTATAGCTGGTGTGTGGTGAGAGCACAGTCTCCTCTTCACCTATAGCTGGTGTGTGGTGAGGGCACTGTCTCCTCTCCCCCGTAAGCTGGTGTGTGGTGAGGGCACTGTCTCCTCTCCACCTATAGCTGGTGTGTGGTGAGAGCACTGTCTCTTCTCCCCCGTAAGCTGGTGTGTGGTGAGGGCACTGTCTCCTCTCCACCTATAGCTGGTGTGTGGTGAGGGCACTGTCTCCTCTTCACCTATAGCTGGTGTGTGGTGAGAGCACTGTCTCCTCTCCACCTATAGCTGGTGTGTGGTGAGAGCACAGTCTCCTCTTCACCTAAAGCTGGTGTGTGGTGAGGGCACTGTCTCCTATCCACCTATAGCTGGTGTGTGGTGAGAGCACTGTCTCCTCTCCACCTATAGCTGGTGTGTGGTGAGAGCACTGTCTCCTCTTCACCTATAGCTGGTGTGTGGTGAGGGCACTGTCTCCTCTCCACCTATAGTTGGTGTGTGGTGAGAGCACTGTCTCCTCTTCACCTATAGATGGTGTGTGGTGAGAGCACTGTCTCCTCTTCACCTATAGCTGGTGTGTGTTGAGAGCTCTGTCTCCTCTCCACCTATAGCTGGTGTGTGGTGAGAGCACTGTCTCCTCTTCACCTATAGCTGGTGTGTGGTGAGAGCACTGTCTCCTCTTCACCTATAGCTGGTGTGTGGTGAGAGCACTGTCTCCTCTTCACCTATAGCTGGTGTGTGGTAAGAGCACTGTCTCCTCTTCACCTATAGCTGGTGTGTGGTGAGAGCACTGTCTCCTCTTCAACTATAGCTGGTGTGTGGTAAGAGCACGGTCTCCTCTTCACCTATAGCTGGTGTGTGGTGAGAGCACTGTCTCCTCTTCACCTATAGCTGGTGTGTGGTAAGAGCACTGTCTCCTCTTCACCTATAGCTGGTGTGTGGTGAGAGCACTGTCTCCTCTTCACCTATAGCTGGTGTGTGGTAAGAGCACGGTCTCCTCTTCACCTATAGCTGGTGTGTGGTGAGAGCACTGTCTCCTCTTCACCTATAGCTGGTGTGTGGTAAGAGCACTGTCTCCTCTTCACCTATAGCTGGTGTGTGGTGAGAGCACTGTCTCCTTTCCCCCTATAGCTGGTGTGTGGTGAGAGCACTGTCTCCTCTTCACCTATAGCTGGTGTGTGGTGAGAGCACTGTCTCCTTTCCCCCTATAGCTGGTGTGTGGGGAGAGCACTATCTCCTCTTCACCTATAGCTGGTGTGTGGTGAGAGCACTGTCTCATCTTCACCTATAGCTGGTGTGTGGTGAGAGCACTGTCTCCTCTTCACCTATAGCTGGTGTGTGGTGAGAGCACTGTCTCCTCTCCACCTATAGCTGGTGTGTGGTGAGAGCACTGTCTCCTCTTCACCTATAGCTGGTGTGTGGTGAGAGCACTGTCTCCTCTCCACCTATAGTTTGTGTGTGGTGAGAGCACAGTCTCCTCTCCACCTATAGCTGGTGTGTGGTGAGGGCACTGTCTCCTCTCCACCTATAGCTGGTGTGTGGTGAGAGCACTGTCTTCTCTCCACCTATAGCTGGTGTGTGGTGAGGGCACTGTCTCCTCTCCCCCTATAGCTGGTGTGTGGTGAGAGCACTGTCTCCTCTCCCCCTATAGCTGGTGTGTGGTGAGAGCACTGTCTCCTCTCCCCCTATAGCTGGTGTGTGGTGAGAGCACTGTCTCCTCTACACCTATAGCTGGTGTGTTGTGAGGGCACTGTCTCCTCTCCCCCTATAGCTGGTGTGTGGTGAGGGCACTGTCTCCTCTCCCCCTATAGCTGGTGTGTGGTGAGAGCACTGTCTCCTCTCCACCTATAGCTGGTGTGTGGTGAGAGCACTGTCTCCTCTCCCCCTATAGCTGATGTGTGGTGAGAGCACAGTCTCGTCTCCCCCTATAGCTGGTGTGTGGTGAGAGCACTGTCTTCTCTCCCCCTATAGCTGGTGTGTGGTGAGGGCACTGTCTCCTCTCCCCCTATAGCTGGTGTGTGGTGAGAGCACTGTCTCCTCTCCACCTATAGCTGGTGTGTTGTGAGGGCACTGTCTCCTCTCCCCCTATAGCTGGTGTGTGGTGAGAGCACTGTCTTCTCTCCCCCTATAGCTGGTGTGTGGTGAGGGCACTGTCTCCTCTCCCCCTATAGCTGGTGTGTGGTGAGGGCACTGTCTCCTCTCCACCTATAGCTGGTGTGTGGTGAGAGCACAGTCTCCTCTCCACCTATAGCTGGTGTGTGGTGAGAGCACTGTCTCCTCTCCACCTATAGTTGGTGTGTGGTGAGAGCACAGTCTACTCTCCACCTATAGCTGGTGTGTGGTGAGAGCACTGTCTCCTCTCCACCTATAGTTGGTGTGTGGTGAGGGCACTGTCTCCTCTCCACCTATAGCTGGTGTGTGGTGAGGGCACTGTCTCCTCTCCACCTATAGCTGGTGTGTGGTGAGGGCACTGTCTCCTCTCCACCTATAGCTGGTGTGTGGTGAGGGCACTGTCTCCTCTCCACCTATAGCTGGTGTGTGGTGAGAGCACTGTCTCCTCTCCACCTATAGCTGGTGTGTGGTGAGGGCACTGTCTCCTCTCCACCTATAGCTGGTGTGTGGTGAGGGCACTGTCTCCTCTCCACCTATAGCTGGTGTGTGGTGAGGGCACTGTCTCCTCTCCACCTATAGCTGGTGTGTGGTGAGGGCACTGTCTCCTCTCCACCTATAGCTGGTGTGTGGTGAGGGCACTGTCTCCTCTCCACCTATAGCTGGTGTGTGGTGAGGGCACTGTCTCCTCTCCACCTATAGCTGGTGTGTGGTGAGAGCACTGTCTCCTCTCCCCCTATAGCTGGTGTGTGGTGAGAGCACTGTCTCCTCTCCACCTATAGCTGGTGTGTGGTGAGAGCACTGTCTCCTCTTCAGCTATAGCTGGTGTGTGGTGAGAGCACTGTCTCCTCTCCACCTATAGCTGGTGTGTGGTGAGAGCACTGTCTCCTCTCCACCTATAGCTGGTGTGTGGTGAGAGCACTGTCTCCTCTCCCCCTATAGCTGGTGTGTGGTGAGAGCACTGTCTCCTCTTCACCTATAGCTGGTGTGTGGTGAGAGCACTGTCTCCTCTCCACCTATAGCTGGTGTGTGGTAAGAGCACTGTCTCCTCTCCACCTATAGCTGGTGTGTGGTAAGAGCACTGTCTCCTCTCCACCTATAGCTGGTGTGTGGTAAGAGCACTGTCTCCTCTTCAGCTATAGCTGGTGTGTGGTGAGAGCATTGTCTCCTCTCCACCTATAGCTGGTGTGTGGTGAGAGCACAGTCTCCTCTCCACCTATAGCTGGTGTGTGGTGAGAGCACTGTCTCCTCTCCACCTATAGCTGGTGTGTGGTAAGAGCACTGTCTCCTCTCCACCTATAGCTGGTGTGTGGTAAGAGCACTGTCTCCTCTTCAGCTATAGCTGGTGTGTGGTGAGAGCATTGTCTCCTCTCCACCTATAGCTGGTGTGTGGTGAGAGCACAGTCTCCTCTCCACCTATAGCTGGTGTGTGGTGAGAGCACTGTCTCCTCTCCACCTATAGCTGGTGTGTGGTAAGAGCACTGTCTCCTCTCCACCTATAGCTGGTGTGTGGTAAGAGCACTGTCTCCTCTTCACCTATAGCTGGTGTGTGGTGAGAGCACTGTCTCCTCTTCAGCTATAGCTGGTGTGTGGTGAGAGCACTGTCTCCTCTCCACCTATAGCTGGTGTGTGGTGAGAGCACTGTCTCCTCTTCAGCTATAGCTGGTGTGTGGTGAGAGCACAGTCTCCTCTCCCCCTATAGCTGGTGTGTGGTGAGAGCACAGTCTCCTCTCCCCCTATAGCTGGTGTGTGGTGAGAGCACTGTCTCCTCTCCACCTATAGCTGGTGTGTGGTGAGAGCACTGTCTCCTCTCCCCCTATAGTTGGTGTGTGGTGAGAGCACAGTCTCCTCTCCCCCTATAGCTGGTGTGTGGTGAGAGCACTGTCTCCTCTCCACCTATAGCTGGTGTGTGGTGAGGACACTGTCTCCTCTCCACCTATAGCTGGTGTGTGGTGAGAGCACTGTCTCCTCTCCACCTATAGCTGGTGTGTGGTGAGAGCACAGTCTCCTCTCCACCTATAGCTGGTGTGTGGTGAGAGCACTGTCTCCTCTCCACCTATAGCTGGTGTGTGGTGAGAGCTCTGTCTCCTCTCCCCCTATAGCTGGTGTGTGGTGAGGGCACTGTCTCCTCTTCACCTATAGCTGGTGTGTGGTGAGAGCACAGTCTCCTCTCCCCCTATAGCTGGTGTGTGGTGAGGGCACTGTCTCCTCTTCACCTATAGCTGGTGTGTGGTGAGAGCACTGTCTCCTCTCCACCTATAGCTGGTGTGTGGTGAGAGCACTGTCTCCTCTCCCCCTATAGCTGGTGTGTGGTGAGAGCTCTGTCTCCTCTCCACCTATAGCTGGTGTGTGGTGAGAGCACTGTCTCCTCTCCCCCTATAGCTGGTGTGTGGTGAGAGCACTGTCTCCTCTCCCCCTATAGTTGGTGTGTGGTGAGGGCACTGTCTCCTCTCCCCCTATAGCTGGTGTGTGGTGAGAGCACTGTCTCCTCTCCACCTATAGCTGGTGTGTGGTGAGAGAACAGTCTCCTCTCCCCCTATAGCTGGTGTGTAGTGAGAGCACTGTCTCCTCTCCACCTATAGCTGGTGTGTGGTGAGAGCACTGTCTCCTCTCCCCCTATAGTTGGTGTGTGGTGAGAGCACAGTCTCCTCTCCCCCTATAGCTGGTGTGTGGTGAGGGCACTGTCTCCTCTCCACCTATAGCTGGTGTGTGGTGAGAGCACTGTCTCCTCTCCCCCTATAGTTGGTGTGTGGTGAGAGCACAGTCTCCTCTCCCCCTATAGCTGGTGTGTGGTGAGGGCACTGTCTCCTCTCCACCTATAGCTGGTGTGTGGTGAGAGCACTGTCTCCTCTCCCCCTATAGCTGGTGTGTGGTGAGAGCACTGTCTCCTCTCCCCCTATAGCTGGTGTGTGGTGAGAGCACTGTCTCCTCTCCCCCTATAGTTGGTGTGTGGTGAGAGCACAGTCTCCTCTCCCCCTATAGCTGGTGTGTGATGAGAGCACTGTCTCCTCTTCACCTATAGCTGGTGTGTGGTGAGGGCACTTTTTCCTCTCCACCTATAGCTGGTGTGTGGTAAGAGCACTGTCTCCTCTCCCCCTATAGTTGGTGTGTGGTGAGAGCACAGTCTCCTCTCCCCCTATAGCTGGTGTGTGGTGAGAGCACTGTCTCCTCTTCACCTATAGCTGGTGTGTGGTGAGGGCACTGTCTCCTCTCCACCTATAGCTGGTGTGTGGTAAGAGCACTGTCTCCTCTCCACCTATAGCTGGTGTGTGGTGAGAGCACTGTCTCCTCTCCCCCTATAGTTGGTGTGTGGTGAGAGCACAGTCTCCTCTCCCCCTATAGCTGGTGTGTGGTGAGGGCACAGTCTCCTCTCCACCTATAGCTGGTGTGTGGTGAGAGCACTGTCTCCTCTCCCCCTATAGTTGGTGTGTGGTGAGAGCACAGTCTCCTCTCCCCCTATAGCTGGTGTGTGGTGAGAGCACTGTCTCCTCTTCACCTATAGCTGGTGTGTGGTGAGGGCACTGTTTCCTCTCCACCTATAGCTGGTGTGTGGTAAGAGCACTGTCTCCTCTCCCCCTATAGTTGGTGTGTGGTGAGAGCACAGTCTCCTCTCCCCCTATAGCTGGTGTGTGGTGAGAGCACTGTCTCCTCTTCACCTATAGCTGGTGTGTGGTGAGGGCACTGTCTCCTCTCCACCTATAGCTGGTGTGTGGTAAGAGCACTGTCTCCTCTTCAGCTATAGCTGGTGTGTGGTGAGAGCACTGTCTCCTCTTCACCTATAGCTGGTGTGTGGTGAGAGCACTGTCTCCTCTTCACCTATAGCTGGTGTGTGGTGAGAGCACTGTCTCCTCTCCACCTATAGCTGGTGTGTGGTGAGAGCACTGTCTCCTCTCCCCCTATAGCTGGTGTGTGGTGAGAGCACAGTCTCCTCTCCCCCTATAGCTGGTGTGTGGTGAGAGCACTGTCTCCTCTCCACCTATAGCTGGTGTGTGGTGAGAGCACTGTCTCCTCTCCCCCTATAGTTGGTGTGTGGTGAGAGCACAGTCTCCTCTCCCCCTTTAGCTGGTGTGTGGTGAGAGCACTGTCTCCTCTCCCCCGTAAGCTGGTGTGTGGTGAGGGCACTGTCTCCTCTCCACCTATAGCTGGTGTGTGGTGAGAGCACTGTCTCCTCTCCCCCGTAAGCTGGTGTGTGGTGAGAGCACAGTCTCCTCTCCCCCTTTAGCTGGTGTGTGGTGAGAGCACTGTCTCCTCTCCACCGATAGCTGGTGTGTGGTAAGAGCACTGTCTCCTCTTCACCTATAGCTGGTGTGTGGTGAGGGCACTGTCTCCTCTCCACCTATAGCTGGTGTGTGGTGAGAGCACTGTCTCCTCTCCACCTATAGCTGGTGTGTGGTGAGAGCACTGTCTCCTCTCCAGCTATAGCTGGTGTGTGGTGAGAGCACAGTCTCCTCTTCACCTAAAGCTGGTGTGTGGTGAGGGCACTGTCTCCTATCCACCTATAGCTGGTGTGTGGTGAGGGCACTGTCTCCTCTCCCCCGTAAGCTGGTGTGTGGTGAGAGCACTGTCTCCTCTCCACCTATAGCTGGTGTGTGGTGAGGGCACTGTCTCCTCTCCCCCGTAAGCTGGTGTGTGGTGAGAGCACTGTCTCCTATCCACCTATAGCTGGTGTGTGGTGAGGGCACTGTCTCCTCTCCCCCTATAGCTGGTGTGTGCTGAGGGCACTGTCTCCTCTCCACCTATAGCTGGTGTGTGGTGAGAGCACTGTCTCCTCTCCCCCGTAAGCTGGTGTGTGGTGAGAGCACAGTCTCCTCTCCACCTATAGCTGGTGTGTGGTGAGGGCACTGTCTCCTCTCCACCTATAGCTGGTGTGTGGTGAGAGCACAGTCTCCTCTCCCCCGTAAGCTGGTGTGTGGTGAGAGCACAGTCTCCTCTCCCCCTTTAGCTGGTGTGTGGTGAGAGCACTGTCTCCTCTCCACCGATAGCTGGTGTGTGGTAAGAGCACTGTCTCCTCTTCACCTATAGCTGGTGTGTGGTGAGGGCACTGTCTCCTCTCCACCTATAGCTGGTGTGTGGTGAGAGCACTGTCTCCTCTCCACCTATAGCTGGTGTGTGGTGAGAGCACTGTCTCCTCTCCAGCTATAGCTGGTGTGTGGTGAGAGCACAGTCTCCTCTTCACCTAAAGCTGGTGTGTGGTGAGGGCACTGTCTCCTATCCACCTATAGCTGGTGTGTGGTGAGGGCACTGTCTCCTCTCCCCCGTAAGCTGGTGTGTGGTGAGAGCACTGTCTCCTCTCCACCTATAGCTGGTGTGTGGTGAGGGCACTGTCTCCTCTCCCCCGTAAGCTGGTGTGTGGTGAGAGCACTGTCTCCTATCCACCTATAGCTGGTGTGTGGTGAGGGCACTGTCTCCTCTCCCCCTATAGCTGGTGTGTGGTGAGGGCACTGTCTCCTCTCCACCTATAGCTGGTGTGTGGTGAGAGCACTGTCTCCTCTCCCCCGTAAGCTGGTGTGTGGTGAGAGCACAGTCTCCTCTCCACCTATAGCTGGTGTGTGGTGAGGGCACTGTCTCCTCTCCACCTATAGCTGGTGTGTGGTGAGAGCACTGTCTCCTCTCCCCCTATAGCTGGTGTGTGGTGAGAGCACAGTCTCCTCTCCCCCTATAGCTGGTGTGTAGTGAGAGCACTGTCTCCTCTCCACCTATAGCTGGTGTGTGGTGAGAGCACTGTCTCCTCTCCCCCGTAAGCTGGTGTGTGGTGAGAGCACTGTCTCCTCTTCACCTATAGCTGGTGTGTGGTGAGAGCACTGTCTCCTCTCCACCTATAGCTGGTGTGTGGTGAGGGCACTGTCTCCTATCCACCTATAGCTGGTGTGTGGTGAGAGCACAGTCTCCTCTTCAGCTATAGCTGGTGTGTGGTGAGAGCACTGTCTCCTCTCCCCCTATAGCTGGTGTGTGGTGAGAGCACAGTCTCCTCTTCAGCTATAGCTGGTGTGTGGTGAGAGCACTGTCTCCTCTCCCCCTATAGCTGGTGTGTGGTGAGAGCACTGTCTCTTCTCCCCCGTAAGCTGGTGTGTGGTGAGGGCACTGTCTCCTCTCCACCTATAGCTGGTGTGTGGTGAGGGCACTGTCTCCTCTTCACCTATAGCTGGTGTGTGGTGAGAGCACTGTCTCCTCTCCACCTATAGCTGGTGTGTGGTGAGAGCACAGTCTCCTCTTCACCTAAAGCTGGTGTGTGGTGAGGGCACTGTCTCCTCTCCACCTATAGCTGGTGTGTGGTGAGAGCACAGTCTCCTCTTCACCTATAGCTGGTGTGTGGTGAGGGCACTGTCTCCTCTCCCCCGTAAGCTGGTGTGTGGTGAGGGCACTGTCTCCTCTCCACCTATAGCTGGTGTGTGGTGAGAGCACTGTCTCTTCTCCCCCGTAAGCTGGTGTGTGGTGAGGGCACTGTCTCCTCTCCACCTATAGCTGGTGTGTGGTGAGGGCACTGTCTCCTCTTCACCTATAGCTGGTGTGTGGTGAGAGCACTGTCTCCTCTCCACCTATAGCTGGTGTGTGGTGAGAGCACAGTCTCCTCTTCACCTAAAGCTGGTGTGTGGTGAGGGCACTGTCTCCTATCCACCTATAGCTGGTGTGTGGTGAGAGCACTGTCTCCTCTCCACCTATAGCTGGTGTGTGGTGAGAGCACTGTCTCCTCTTCACCTATAGCTGGTGTGTGGTGAGGGCACTGTCTCCTCTCCACCTATAGTTGGTGTGTGGTGAGAGCACTGTCTCCTCTTCACCTATAGATGGTGTGTGGTGAGAGCACTGTCTCCTCTTCACCTATAGCTGGTGTGTGTTGAGAGCTCTGTCTCCTCTCCACCTATAGCTGGTGTGTGGTGAGAGCACTGTCTCCTCTTCACCTATAGCTGGTGTGTGGTGAGAGCACTGTCTCCTCTTCACCTATAGCTGGTGTGTGGTGAGAGCACTGTCTCCTCTTCACCTATAGCTGGTGTGTGGTAAGAGCACTGTCTCCTCTTCACCTATAGCTGGTGTGTGGTGAGAGCACTGTCTCCTCTTCAACTATAGCTGGTGTGTGGTAAGAGCACGGTCTCCTCTTCACCTATAGCTGGTGTGTGGTGAGAGCACTGTCTCCTCTTCACCTATAGCTGGTGTGTGGTAAGAGCACTGTCTCCTCTTCACCTATAGCTGGTGTGTGGTGAGAGCACTGTCTCCTCTTCACCTATAGCTGGTGTGTGGTAAGAGCACGGTCTCCTCTTCACCTATAGCTGGTGTGTGGTGAGAGCACTGTCTCCTCTTCACCTATAGCTGGTGTGTGGTAAGAGCACTGTCTCCTCTTCACCTATAGCTGGTGTGTGGTGAGAGCACTGTCTCCTTTCCCCCTATAGCTGGTGTGTGGTGAGAGCACTGTCTCCTCTTCACCTATAGCTGGTGTGTGGTGAGAGCACTGTCTCCTTTCCCCCTATAGCTGGTGTGTGGGGAGAGCACTATCTCCTCTTCACCTATAGCTGGTGTGTGGTGAGAGCACTGTCTCATCTTCACCTATAGCTGGTGTGTGGTGAGAGCACTGTCTCCTCTTCACCTATAGCTGGTGTGTGGTGAGAGCACTGTCTCCTCTCCACCTATAGCTGGTGTGTGGTGAGAGCACTGTCTCCTCTTCACCTATAGCTGGTGTGTGGTGAGAGCACTGTCTCCTCTCCACCTATAGTTTGTGTGTGGTGAGAGCACAGTCTCCTCTCCACCTATAGCTGGTGTGTGGTGAGGGCACTGTCTCCTCTCCACCTATAGCTGGTGTGTGGTGAGAGCACTGTCTTCTCTCCACCTATAGCTGGTGTGTGGTGAGGGCACTGTCTCCTCTCCCCCTATAGCTGGTGTGTGGTGAGAGCACTGTCTCCTCTCCCCCTATAGCTGGTGTGTGGTGAGAGCACTGTCTCCTCTCCCCCTATAGCTGGTGTGTGGTGAGAGCACTGTCTCCTCTACACCTATAGCTGGTGTGTTGTGAGGGCACTGTCTCCTCTCCCCCTATAGCTGGTGTGTGGTGAGGGCACTGTCTCCTCTCCCCCTATAGCTGGTGTGTGGTGAGAGCACTGTCTCCTCTCCACCTATAGCTGGTGTGTGGTGAGAGCACTGTCTCCTCTCCCCCTATAGCTGATGTGTGGTGAGAGCACAGTCTCGTCTCCCCCTATAGCTGGTGTGTGGTGAGAGCACTGTCTTCTCTCCCCCTATAGCTGGTGTGTGGTGAGGGCACTGTCTCCTCTCCCCCTATAGCTGGTGTGTGGTGAGAGCACTGTCTCCTCTCCACCTATAGCTGGTGTGTTGTGAGGGCACTGTCTCCTCTCCCCCTATAGCTGGTGTGTGGTGAGAGCACTGTCTTCTCTCCCCCTATAGCTGGTGTGTGGTGAGGGCACTGTCTCCTCTCCCCCTATAGCTGGTGTGTGGTGAGGGCACTGTCTCCTCTCCACCTATAGCTGGTGTGTGGTGAGAGCACAGTCTCCTCTCCACCTATAGCTGGTGTGTGGTGAGAGCACTGTCTCCTCTCCACCTATAGTTGGTGTGTGGTGAGAGCACAGTCTACTCTCCACCTATAGCTGGTGTGTGGTGAGAGCACTGTCTCCTCTCCACCTATAGTTGGTGTGTGGTGAGGGCACTGTCTCCTCTCCACCTATAGCTGGTGTGTGGTGAGGGCACTGTCTCCTCTCCACCTATAGCTGGTGTGTGGTGAGGGCACTGTCTCCTCTCCACCTATAGCTGGTGTGTGGTGAGGGCACTGTCTCCTCTCCACCTATAGCTGGTGTGTGGTGAGAGCACTGTCTCCTCTCCACCTATAGCTGGTGTGTGGTGAGGGCACTGTCTCCTCTCCACCTATAGCTGGTGTGTGGTGAGGGCACTGTCTCCTCTCCACCTATAGCTGGTGTGTGGTGAGGGCACTGTCTCCTCTCCACCTATAGCTGGTGTGTGGTGAGGGCACTGTCTCCTCTCCACCTATAGCTGGTGTGTGGTGAGGGCACTGTCTCCTCTCCACCTATAGCTGGTGTGTGGTGAGGGCACTGTCTCCTCTCCACCTATAGCTGGTGTGTGGTGAGAGCACTGTCTCCTCTCCCCCTATAGCTGGTGTGTGGTGAGAGCACTGTCTCCTCTCCACCTATAGCTGGTGTGTTGTGAGGGCACTGTCTCCTCTCCCCCTATAGCTGGTGTGTGGTGAGGGCACTGTCTCCTCTCCCCCTATAGCTGGTGTGTGGTGAGGGCACTGTCTCCTCTCCACCTATAGCTGGTGTGTGGTGAGGGCACTGTCTCCTCTCCACCTATAGCTGGTGTGTGGTGAGAGCACTGTCTCCTCTCCACCTATAGCTGGTGTGTGGTGAGAGCACTGTCTTCTCTCCCCCTATAGCTGGTGTGTGGTGAGGGCACTGTCTCCTCTCCCCCTATAGCTGGTGTGTGGTGAGGGCACTGTCTCCTCTCCACCTATAGCTGGTGTGTGGTGAGAGCACAGTCTCCTCTCCACCTATAGCTGGTGTGTGGTGAGAGCACTGTCTCCTCTCCACCTATAGTTGGTGTGTGGTGAGAGCACAGTCTACTCTCCACCTATAGCTGGTGTGTGGTGAGAGCACTGTCTCCTCTCCACCTATAGTTGGTGTGTGGTGAGGGCACTGTCTCCTCTCCACCTATAGCTGGTGTGTGGTGAGGGCACAGTCTCCTCTCCACCTATAGCTGGTGTGTGGTGAGGGCACTGTCTCCTCTCCACCTATAGCTGGTGTGTGGTGAGGGCACTGTCTCCTCTCCACCTATAGCTGGTGTGTGGTGAGAGCACTGTCTCCTCTCCACCTATAGCTGGTGTGTGGTGAGAGCACTGTCTCCTCTCCACCTATAGCTGGTGTGTGGTGAGAGCACAGTCTCCTCTCCACCTATAGCTGGTGTGTGGTGAGAGCACTGTCTCCTCTCCACCTATAGTTGGTGTGTGGTGAGAGCACAGTCTCCTCTCCACCTATAGCTGGTGTGTGGTGAGAGCACTGTCTCCTCTCCACCTATAGTTGGTGTGTGGTGAGAGCACAGTCTCCTCTCCACCTATAGCTGGTGTGTGGTGAGGGCACTGTCTCCTCTCCACCTATAGCTGGTGTGTGGTGAGGGCACTGTCTCCTCTCCACCTATAGCTGGTGTGTGGTGAGAGCACTGTCTCCTCTCCACCTATAGCTGGTGTGTGGTGAGAGCACTGTCTCCTCTTCACCTATAGCTGGTGTGTGGTGAGGGCACTGTGTCCTCTCCACCTATAGCTGGTGTGTGGTGAGGGCACTGTCTCCTCTCCACCTATAGCTGGTGTGTGGTGAGAGCACTGTCTCCTCTCCACCTATAGCTGGTGTGTGGTGAGAGCACTGTCTCCTCTCCACCTATAGCTGGTGTGTGGTGAGAGCACTGTCTCCTCTCCACCTATAGCTGGTGTGTGGTGAGAGCACTGTCTCCTCTCCACCTATAGCTGGTGTGTGGTGAGAGCACTGTCTCCTCTCCACCTATAGCTGGTGTGTGGTGAGAGCACTGTCTCCTCTCCACCTATAGTTGGTGTGTGGTGAGAGCACTGTCTTCTCTCCACCTATAGCTGGTGTGTGGTGAGAGCACTGTCTCCTCTCCACCTATAGCTGGTGTGTGGTGAGAGCACTGTCTCCTCTCCACCTATAGCTGGTGTGTGGTGAGAGCACTGTCTCCTCTCCACCTATAGCTGGTGTGTGGTGAGAGCACTGTCTCCTCTCCACCTATAGCTGGTGTGTGGTGAGAGCACTGTCTCCTCTCCACCTATAGCTGGTGTGTGGTGAGAGCACTGTCTCCTCTCCACCTATAGCTGGTGTGTGGTGAGAGCACTGTCTCCTCTCCACCTATAGCTGGTGTGTGGTGAGAGCACTGTCTCCTCTCCACCTATAGCTGGTGTGTGGTGAGAGCACTGTCTCCTCTCCACCTATAGCTGGTGTGTGGTGAGGGCACTGTCTCACTGTCCACCCTTATATGATTGTAAAGCGCTTTAGGTGTGCAGTTGTACATATTAAAGTGCTATTTCAATGCCGCATTTCATTTGTCTTTTTATTAATCTTTATATTGCTATAATCATCGTCCTTGGTGTAGACAGCCCTCCTAAACAAAGTTGGTTAGTGCAAAAGACTTAAAGAATCCTGTTCAAAAATAACAGTTTGTGTAACATAAAAAGCAATGTAGGACACACGGGTCACAAAAGATCCTTGACATTGATGTCTGAACTTGATATAACACACAGTCTGAACTTACATGTCAACACCTCCACACATCTTCACACTTCACTGCTATTGATTTCCTTCAGCACCTCGTCATCCTTGTTTCTCAGGCTCGGAAGGACACTTCTCGGGGAGCTGGAGGGCAGCATTTGTCTTATTCATGGGAAGGACCCCTCATTGCAACACTCCATTCAATCTTTACAGCCTCCGTGGTCCTCGTTTCCGACCTACAGAAACTGCTGACGCATCCAGAAATGTGGAAACAGATGCTTCTCTGCATTCCCTCTCCAGTGTACCTGCTGCCTGAGTCTGTTTCTTCTACCCCATCGCCCTGGTTCCTCTCTGATTTCCCAGGCCTTGGGTCTGGACATCTGCTAACCAATTCCCAAGCCGCCTTAATACATCTGTGTATCTCACACATTAGTCCTTGGTTAAAGTATCCTTCAGCTGCATGAACTGAAGTTCTGGCCACATACTGGTCAGAATGAGTAGAGCACCCATATTGGTTGTTACAAGGGAACTTTTGCAATAAGCAGAAACAGCCAACGCCATGGGATAACGTGCAGTAATTAGTATTATTTATCAGGTAAATCGCAGTGTGAATAATTTACACAACAATATAAATAAAATAAGTGTAAACATAAGGAGAGAAAATGAAACGAGTGTCGCCAAAACAGAGCATGACATGAACTGGGATAGTGGTTAACCAAAGTTACTAGTCACTCAGCATTTTTACTAGCCACAGTTTTGACATCGATACCATGAGGGAAAAAAACTGCCGTATTGTGAGACAACGGGTCTTCGCAGGCCCCAAAAATACTCCCAAAAAATGATGGCAATACTCGCAAAGATGTAAAAGTGTAAAAGTGATGTTTATCTTACAGTGCTCGAAAAGTGAAAACAGACCCAACGCTATAGACAAAAGTAACAAAAAAACAAAAACTGTGCAAAAGAACAAAGAAAAGAAAATATAAACATATACACGCAAAACTACTTCAAGATAGACAATAAGATCGCTCAAGGCCCCACACTTGCACGCTCGCTAGCCCGCTAAACTGACCCAGATCTTTCTGTCGGGCTCCTTTTTATAGGCCAAGCCCCGCCCCTTTCCGGTTAAAACCATTAACAACATAGAGGTAAGTACATAGGTAAGTATATACATTTACACAACACAACATCAATACACACATATAATAACGAAATATTTATAGAAACCAAAATGCAGTAAAAATAACAAACACAAACGATAAACATAAAAATAATATACACATAATAATAATAACAAACTTTCTTTACCCCCCGTAACGAACAAGACAATGGACGTGAAAGACCGGCAACACAGATGCAGATATTTTTTAATATTATCTCATAATTTGGCATCAGGTATATTAGGCTGCTGTCACTTTAAGACCTGATGCACGGATCCATTACACGGTTACACATGCGTTTTCTTTCTCAACTTTCCATTGGTATTTTGACATTATTTTGTGTGTTTGACTGTTTAAGCGCAATAAGCAGTAAAAAAGTAGTACTGAGAGGCGGCTTTATGTGCATGCACTTTGGGTGTGAGAACAACATTTGTGGGAATGAGTAAAATTATTTCCCATGTTGTTATATCAGGCCACCAGCTAACTTCAACATTTAAGACGTAAAAAAAAAAAATTCAGCTCAAACTCACTTTCAGACACCAGCGAGTGTTTAAAATAACTTCCTTGCAATGGGGATTCTGATCATGAAGCAGAAATATATTTATATGCAATACTACTTATGCTAACCATTGCATTAATAAATACACATACAGTATGTTTATGGAAAATAGCAGAGACTGCTTGAAGATTGTAGACAAATCATATATTATTATAATCATGTATTTATTTGGTTTCATGTTTTATCAGTCTCTAAGTGAAGACCAGACTTTAACTTCTGTCATGCTCACAAAAAAAAATGATACGTTGGATTTAATAAATTTTTTCATGTCAACAGATTCCACGTACTGTAATTGGGTTATGTTGAAATTAATTAACATTGTTTATTTCCGTAAACTTACGTTTTTTACGTAAGGTTAAATCAATAACATTTAGTTCAATCAGGTTAACATTCTTCATTTTGTCCAAAACTATTCAATTTAATTATTCTAAAATTAATATAGAAAACAAAACAAAACAAGTAATTCAGTTTAATTGATTATTTTATGATGCTGTTCACTTTATTTAAGCAATTCATCTTGATTTAACACAATTATATCAGGTTTCTGGTTCAAATGTAATCGATTCATGTTAAACTGACTTAAAACCGTTACTCTTTGACATAACTTGATGTTTTCATTTTGAAATAACATGTTTCAATCAAGTAACCCAAATAAATAAGACTTTCACTTCCCATCATGCTTTGCAAAGGGGCTGAAGTAAATGTTTAATAAAGTGCTATTTGATGCGTTTTTAACCAGATGAGAAAATGGAGAGACTTTTTAATGCCTAATGGTTGGTATTTAAAAGTTTGTGTTATGTTAGTTTTTTTGGAGGTTATTGTGGTGAAGTGTAGAGCATGTGCTTGGGGTGAGGACCTAATAACTAATTAAAGTTAATAAAAAACAACTACTTTGGGTATACCAACACTGAAAAAAATGATTCGTTGAATTTACAAAAAAATGTTATCGTAAGTGGTCGCAATCAATTTATTTGATCTCAATTTAAACAAAAACACATGCAATTCCCATAAAACCAATTATTTAAAAAAAATTAAAATAAAAAAACTAAATTTAAATTATTTAAACGAGCACAAATTAATTATGCTTAATTTAATCAGCCATAATAATTTTTTTTCAGTGAATGTAACAAAACCATCTTCTGGCTAGCCAATAAGATCTTGTAAAAGGTTTTGTAAATTTTGTAAAAATAGTATTTCACTAAATAAAAAGAATCAATTAAACTGGATTACTTGTTTTGTTTTGTTTTTTATATTCATTTTAGAATAATTAAATTGAATAGTTTTGGACAAAATGAAGAATGTTAACCTGATTTAAATAAATGGCATTGAATTAACCTTACGTAAAAAACTTAAGTTTACTGATATAAACAATGTTAATTAAATTCAACATAACCCAATTATGTGGAACCTGCTGACATTAAGTAAGAAATTAAGTAAATCCAACGTATAATTTTTTTGAGTGTTGTTAGAGCATCCAACCCGGGTTCGAGTCCCGCTTGGAGCGGGCGGTTCGAACAGGAGAGATTACACTCGCCAATAAAGAAACTTTTTAAGAATATACCTGGGCAAAAGCATTGATGGCAGCATCCAGGTCTTGCACTTCCAAGGCATAACTTGGGCAACCGCTGAGCAACTAACTGACCTGTAGAAAAACGGGAACAGTCTTTAATATCAATATTGACCATTCATTTTCCTTATCCATTGATAGTCTTATTGTAAAAGATGTCATGGTCCAATCTCAGATTTTAACTTTCACCATCTAATCATTTCCCAAAGGACAAAATTTAAGAATTAAACATTATTGTTGAACATCATGTTTCACAAACTAGGTTGTAAATGCTGTGACTATAAGATTTCTAAACAGAAATGGACTGTTAATCATTATAGTCTAAACTTTTTCTTCTAAAAAATTGCCGTAGAAACACCATTACAATATTTAGTTGGTATATTTTATGTCTTTAATGAGCAATATGCTGCATTTATTTGATCAAGTGAAACAGTAATAATGTTAAATATTGTTACAATTTCAAATAACTGAATATATTTTAAAATGTAATGTATTCCTGTGGTCAAAGCTGAATTTATCATCATTACTCCAGTCTTCAGTGTCACATGATCCTTCAGAAATCATTCTCATATGATGATGTGATGCTTAACAAACATTTATGATTATTATCAATGTTGAAAACAGTTGTGCTGCTTCATATTGTTGATTTTTTTCGGAGTTTTTTTCCAAAGAAACTGCATTTGAGTTGCATTTGAATGCAACTTTACTGAATAAGAACTACCTCGAAACTATTTTCAGGCAAATCAACATCTAGGAAGCCATGTTTATGGTATAATATCTCAACACTCTAAAAAATGATGGGTTAAAAACAACCCAAGTTGGGTTGAAAATGGACTAACCCAGCAATTGGGTTGTTTTAACCCAGCGATTGGGTTGTTTTAAGCAAACATTTAACCCAACTGCTGGGTTAAAACGACCCATTCACTGGGTTAAAACAACCCAATTGCTGGGTTAGTCCATTTTCAACCTAATTTTTTAGAGTGTAATTATGATGAGAGTTCTCATTGGAGTTGGTAGACACATAGACAAACATGCTCCCTTCAAGTCCAAATGATTCAGAGTCTCCTCAGAGTGACAATGTTACTGAATAAAGGCATTCGTTTCTTTCAAAAAATAATCTTACTAACCCAGAATATTATGGTAGTGTATGTCTAAATGACTATAATAAGAATCTACACAGCAATGATTCAAATCGGTAATCCCTTTTTTTGTGTATTTGCCTTTAGTTCTCTCACAACAATTGTCTCTTATTCTCCGTTGTCCTTTCTTGCCATCTCTCAATCTTTATGCTTGAGGAATGAAAATATAATGGTCTCAGCTGTTGCCAGCTCACACCCCAGCTGTCGCCCCGGTGCAACAAGCCATCCTTAATCATTAAACAGCCACAGCTTCCATTTTGTCTCCTTTTGCATGTCTTTGATGTGAGTGAAGCTTCAGTTTAGATGCCAGCACACATCTGCGGTTGGATCTGCATGCACCTTCAAATACAGGGCCAGGAGTCTGATGGCGGCGTGCCGGCGATTTACTTTCCTCTCGCTATTTTTTCATTAGGAAGAACCTGGTCCCACCGCAGGATTCTGGCAGACACGGATCGAGAGAATCCTAGAAGAGCATAACAGCGTTTTGTAAATGTTTACAAAGATAAACGTAATATTAAAAGTAGGGATGCACTGAATCAAGATTTTTGGGGTTTGGCCAGTGGCGTCGGAATCATTGTATGTGGGCAGGACAAGACCCACCCACTTTTTACGATCAATGATATTGGACCCACTCACTTTTATCATCTCTAATTCAGCACATGTCTGTTTACCTACCCCTAACCGATACACTCTAAAAAAAAAAAAAGGTTCTATTTGGCACCAAAAATGGTTCTTGGCTCGTAATCATAGGGGAACCTTTTTTAGGGCTATATAGCACCAATTTTGGTGCTTCAGTGGTTCTTCAGCGGTTCTTCAGAGGTGCTATATAGCACCTAAGTCAAAGAACCGGTGAAGAAACTCTGAAGAACCACTGAAGCACCAAAATTGGTCCTGTATAGCACTAAAAAAGTTTCCCCTATGATTACGAGCCAAGAATCATTTTTGGTGCCATATAAAACCTTGTTTTTTCTTTTAGAGTGTATTATTAAACACACGTTAGACGCTTTATTTCCACTTTTCTAATATTTTCTTAATTTCTATTGAAAATAAATGCCTTTCCGATCTGATATGTGATGGGAAAAGGGAGTAAAGTGAGTTCGGCAAAAGGCGGATTCGAATTTCGGTTTGATTTTTGTCAAAACTTGATGCCATGCGTCTCACCCCTTCACTATTACTGCTCTCAGTGATATGGTGATTTCCGTAATTTTGTTTTTCCCAAGCAGACGTTTAGATGGTATATTTGTACTTAATGTAAACGGCATCTAGTCCAGTAAAGTTTTTCTGAGAGAGGACCCACACAATTTTTTTTTGCTTCCGACGCCCATGATACTAACAGGCTGCAGTCCAGATGTCACTTAAAAAAAAACTAAAAAAAAACATAGAAGGTGAGGGTTAAGGTAGGACTGCTATTTTTAATTGACAAAAAAACTATTCCGGTTCTTCAAAGCTTCAAACGGATTCAGTGTGTTTTCGTTTTATCTTAATTTGGTAATTATTTAAAGCTACACTGTGTAGCTTTTTTAGTTTATTCTTAGCTAAAAACACTTAGTTCTTTCAAAAAAATATGTGCTCATTAATGTATATAAAGTATTCTGGTAAGTTTATAATATGCCATTGTAAATACATACGGGTGAGGGTTCGAATGCCGGTCGCCATGTTGCCCCTCCATCTTGAAAGTATATTAGCCAAAGAGGGACATACCCGTAAATTCAAGCTTAGCCTTTGGCGTTTTAACACTCGATGGCACCGTGTCGAATGTGGACGAGGTCGAGCTGGAAGCCATGTTAATCTTGGACTAAATCGGCCACCGTAGGAGTTAAAACAAAATCAGAATTGAGAGGAACAGAAACTAATATTCACTGGATGGTCATATACCAGTTCACCACTAGATGGGGGAAAATATCACACAGTGTAGCTTTAAGTGAAAAATATTTAGTGTAGGCCTATTTATTTTATTATTTTTATTTATATTTTATCTAATCTGTATGCTGCTGTTTGCACGGCAAAATAAACCCATGAAAAAACCCTGTCTTTTTAATGGGTCACAGACACTCGTCAATCGTATTTTTATTTAATGCCAATTCAACATTATAATCTTATCAGTTAACGGTTAATAATCGGATAATGAGCAGCGGTTGTTGTTGGGGAAATTAACCGACATGAGCATCCCTACAGCAGTGTATTTTTAATTTAATTTAATTTTAATTAAGAATAGGCAACATTATGCCAGGATGACGGTCCTTCCTTTGCCGTAGCTGAAGTTGCTGCATTGGCTGCTGTCTGTGGATTCCCTCAAGCTCAACTCGTATTCTTTCGGATGTTTCATACGCAAATGTTTTAACAGCGGCTGTTGTTTAGGGTCCTTGCCACCACGAAACAAATCGGCATTGCAAAGTGAACATGTAGCTCCACTTGAATCGCCTTCTTTTGACTGAAAGTACTGGCAAACAACACGAGATCTGCTCACGAGTCCCATTTTCACTTTCTCACAGCCGACTGCAGTCGAACGGTCCACCTAGTAAACACCTTCCCATAATCAACGGCGGCGTCATTACGTTCGACCAGCGGAGGCGAATAGTGCAAGCCTAGGGTTCGGTTCGGTGGAAAAAAATTCTAAGGTTCGGCAGAAACTGAACCCCGTCAAAAAGCCCAATATTCAGCCAAATCCGAATCCGAGCCCGAATCCTGGATTCGGTGCATCCCTAATTAAAAGCCAAATTGTAAAATCTAATAATGGTCTGTTTTTTATATATATATAGCAACATTTTAGATTTTACGTGATAGCACTTCGTTTACTGTCTATTTTACAGTTCAAAACCGTATAATTTAAAGGGTTATATTGTAATAATTATGTGTACACTGTAAAAATGTACAGTAAAAAAATAATTAATTAACTGAAATATTGTTAAATTACCAACCTATTGAAATACTAATGTCTGTTATGTACCTTTGATATATACTGACAACCACCAATCACTGTGGAGATGAGTCACATGATGAATCAAAGCTTTGAGGAGGACAATCCTAATATATGGAAGGTGTCATTCACACAAACACTGAACACCATCATGGTAACACACACATTTTAAAAATGCAATAAACATTACATTTAACAACATTAGATGTAACATAAAACCCTAATGTACATAACTGATTAGAAAAAAAATAATAATAAGAAACATAGTTCCCTTACGAGAGTACTCTCGTATTGCGTTTTGCTAAAACGCTATGGGGGAATTCCTTTCCTCGAGATATTGAAGCAAATTTTTATCCAAAAATACCATGTACACGCAGTGCAGCTGCACAGCTCTCAGCAGGAAGCAGCTGCGTGCTGATTGGCTGTGCCGCTGCAACTGCAGCAACCTATGGCGAGACCGTGGGGCGGGACGGACCAATCAGGTCCTTCCAAATTCCCGCCACAAGGGGCAACAGAATTTGCATAGCCAAGGGTATATAAGACCCACTCTCGCAAGGTTAGTCAGATTAATTCTTCTTCAGCGACTTGCAATCGTTGAGCTCCGGATCGAAGCCCGCCGTCGACACGCACCCAGCGGAACACGCAGCCTGAGGATGTCGGACTCTCCGCCTTCAGCCTGCCTTCCAGCTGCGCCATCCGGCGTTAAAATATCCTTTATACTATGTATGTGTGTTTATGATATGTGCGTTGCTGCCAACGCCACTTCTAAGAGCTTCTAGCTCTCCACCTCTCTTCTCTCGTGCCGCCGCGTGTTTACGCCGCGAACAGAGAACATTGGTCCTCCGCCGCTTCAAATAAAGCCGAGGACAGACGGAGCGCTCCTCTTCTCTCGTTCCGTCGCGCTAAGGCGCCGCAGACAGAGAATGTGATACCCCACGGAGCTCTCCCTTTCTCTCGTTCCGTCGCGCTGAGAAGCGCCGCGGACGGAGAAGGTTTTCCCCGCTGCAGTGATGACGCCGCGGGCATACAGAGTTTCACTCCTTCCTCTCTCATCCCCACCGCTCTAAAATGGCCGTGGACAGAGAACATTATATCCCCGCTGCGGACATACAGAGCTCTCCCTTTCTCTCATTCCGTCGCGCTGAAACGCGCCGCGGACCGAGAAGGTTATATCCTCGCTGCGCTGATGACGCCGCAGATATATGGAGCTCTCCACGCGCCTCCCTCTCTCTCCTCCGCCGCTCTAAATGGCCATGGACAGAGAATGTTATTCCCGCTGTGCTAATGGCTCCGCGGGCATACGGGGCTTTTCACTCGCTCCTTCTCTTACTCCGCCGCCCTGAAATGGCCGCTGACAGAGAATGTGATACTGCCGCCACGCGGATGGAAGATGGGCACTTCTACACACGAGTGAACTCAACATAAACTCTCCTCACTCTTCCTTCTCTCTCGCCCCGCCGCCCTGATATGCCGCGGGCAGAGAATGCTAGAGGAGAGGCATGCGAACTCAGGCTGCTGGATATATCGAGAACGCGCTTACGTCACAGCCGTTCTCGCTGCAGCGCGCGCTTGCTGCCAAAGGTAAACAGCCTTATATGGCAGCGCGCGCTCTCTGCACAGCGCGCGTTCGCTGACTAAAGCGCGTCATAACACGCGCTCTCCGTCTGAGCATAACGAGGTCATAAAATGGCTGCCAAGCTTGCGCCTTTTTCCCCTCAAATATCACTTCTCCCAGTTCCCCTATTCAGGCGGCTGGAGTGGTTCAACACTGTAGGCAATGTGTCCACTACATAGTGTGCACTCCTGCATAAGCACTGTTAATTCAGTGCCACAAATCACTCAATAAACCTGATATTCTCCCAGTTCCCTTAGTTCAGGTGACTGGAGATGTAACATTGCAATAACTAGCCTGTGGCCAAACATGCTCAGTTGCACATTGACGCTGTTATGCGTTTACCACTGTGAATTCGCTCGCTGGCGTACGCCGCGAATACTCTAATGTAGTGGCGCCCATTATACAGTGCGCGCCACCACACATTATTTACAATGAATCAGAGCTTTCTAGTGGCTAGGTAGACCCGCGCCTGCAGAGCACGCGCTATCCATTAGCCCTGCCGCTAACGTGCACGTGGACTAATCCGCAAGAATGCGTCCACTTTACAGTAACACTATCTAAACACAGTGTTACGAGTTCGTCTGTAGGCAGGTGCCAACATCAAAGTTGTACCCCTACACTCAAGCACTTCCCTATGTTCCCCAGCTCCCTGCACTCAGGCGGCTGGAAACATTATTCCTACAATCGACGAGCCCGCAACAAACGCGCTCGCCTGTACACATGCACCATTTCCCCGGCGACACAAAGCGTTCGCCACTATTCTGCGTTCTCCGGCCCCCTGCACTCAGGCGGCTGGGAACACTATTTCCCTATTTACTATTTATGAGCCCGTGAGCAACGTGCTCTTCTGTACACAAACACAATCCCCTTGGTAAGCGCCACTTCCAAGGCGACCCAATAAGGCGTGCGTCACCATTCAGTGCACGCCGCCTCTCACAGTGCTACTAGCACAATGCATCCGGGCTAACAGGTCCCTGTTACTCAGTGACCCGCCCCACAAATTAATTCAACCCTTGGCTTCGATAACAAGGTTACTCGCTACAGTTCGCTCGTAGACCACCGTGCTTTCGCACTGTGGTAGAGACAGCGGTGAGAAGTGACATGAGTCACGTGCTTCGAACCGAAATATCAAACTGTTAAATTAATGGAGCGGTAGAAACCGTGCACCCCTCACAGAGCGAGTCAGGCTTTTACAGTCGCTACTTCCTTGTGCCAAAAGAAGGGTGGTGGTCTCAGGCCATTCTAGATTTCAGACATCTGAACAAAGCCCTTATGAAGCGCCCGTTCAGAATGTTGAGAATGAAACAAATCCTCGCGCACATCCGCCGGGTGATTGGGTTTTCACTGTGGATCTAAAGGATACCTTTTTCCACATACAAATAGCCCCTCATTACAGGCCATTCTTGAGATTCGCCTTCGAGGGGAAAAGTTTACCAATACAAGGTGCTACCTTTTTGGTCTATCTCTGACTCCCCGCACGAAGTGCATGGAAGCGGCGCTAACCCCGCTGAGGCTTCGGGGAATGAGAATTCTCAATTATCTCGACGACTGGCTCAGAATAGCTCCGTCAGAGATAGTTATTAAACCACAGATCTTGGCTTCTCAACCATTTAGAATGCTTGGGACTCAGAATCAACGTGGCAAGAGTTTATTGTCTCCCACACAGAAAGTTTAGTTTCTGGGAACAGTATTGGACTCACTGCAGATGAGCGTGAGACTGACGTCACAGCGCGCGCTCTCTGTTCAGATCCGAGCGGTTTCCCTCAGGTCCGGTGCACGCATTCCTCTCAAACACTTTCAGAGGATGCTGGGTCTCATGGCCTCGGCGGCGCTAGTTCTCAGACTGGGTCTGTTGCACATGCGCCCCTACAGCACTGGCTGAATCGCCACGTTCCAGCTCACGCATGGCTCTCGGGCCGATTGCAAATCAAGGTAGACCACAGCTGTGTGTTGGCTCTGGCTCCTTGGAAAAATCCTGTCTGGTACCAGACGGGCGTGAGTTTGGGCACTGTTACGAAGTGGAAAGTTATCTCGACAGATGCATCCAACCTAGGTTGGGGAGCCCTTCACGAGGGCAGGCCAGTCTCCGGTCTCTGGTCAGACTCGGAGAAGAGCCTTCATATAAACTGTCTAGAGATGAAAGCGGTCACGCTATCGCTAAGAGCTTTCCTTCCGTACATAAAGCACCACCATGCCCTGGTCCGAACGGACAGCAGGTCGGTGGTAGCCTATATAAATTGCCAAGGCGGTCTGAAAATAATCGATCTGCACACAATGGCGTAAGAAGTCCTAATATGGGCAGAGCACAATACGTTGAGAGCGACTCATGTGCCAGGCATTCTGAATTTGGGTCCGGACATGCTGTCCAGGTGCATTTCAGACAATTGGGGCAGTTCTTGGAGAGGCAAAAGTGGATCTTTTCGCCTCACAAGGCTATGCTCAATGCCGAATATAATTCTCCAAGCACAAGGATGCGTTGGCCCACGAATGGCCCAACCTTCCTCTTTATGCTTTTCCCCCAATCTCAATGTTACCTCAGGTCATAGAGAGGATTAGGGAGAGCAGATGCGCTGTGCTTTAATAGCCCTGCTTTGGAGAAATCAACCTTGGTTCTCACTACTGAATCAGATGTCGGATACAGATTCGTGGCCGGTCCCGCTGAGGAGAGACCTCCTCATGCAGAAGGAACGGCAGATCTGGCATCCCCGTCCCGATCGATGGGCGCTTCATGTCTGGCCCATCAGCGGGTACATGAGAACCTCTCTGAAAAATTATTGAATACCATTACTGAAGCTAGAGCCCCCGCGACCAGGCGGCTCTATTCAGACAAATGGTCAGTCTTTTCGGACTGGTGTAAAGCGCGAAGTCTGACCCCACAGGATTGTGAAGTGTCAGAAGTGCTTACATTTTACAAGAGCTTCTGGACGCGGGTCGTTCCCCCTCCACGCTCAAAATTATGTGGCTGCTATAGCAGCGTATCACATTCAAGTGAACGGACTAACATTGTTCGCTTCCTTAAAGGGACTAGAAGGCTTCACCCATCTCGCCCCCTCTTCAGTCCTTATATGGGACTTGTCCAGTGTCTTGGATGTCATGAAGAGCTCTGCACTTGAGCCTCTGCATTCGGTGAGCTTTAAGCTCCTGTCACTAAAGACCGCTTTTCTGCTAGCGATTGCATCAGTTAAGCGAGTGGGTGATCTGCACGCGCTCTCTGTGAGCGCCTTCGTGTCTGGAATTGGGCCAAACGACTTCAAGTCGTCCTCAAACCAAGACATGGATATGTACCTAAGTGCTTTCAACTCCGTTCAGAGCACAGGTCATTTCACTCTCAGCACTTTCATCACCGATAGATGAAGAAGATGCTAATTTGCTCTGTCCTGTCAGAGCGCTGAGGATATACATGGAGCGTTCCGCTGCTTAGGCAACTGAACAGCTCTTTGTATGCTTTGGCGGCTGCACCTTAGGGTGCGCGGTTACAAAGCAGACCTTGTCACGATGGATAGTAGATGCTATCTCGTTGGCTTATGAGTCTAAAGATCTCAGCTGCCCTTTAGGCATTAAAGCCCATTCTACTAGAGGCATGGCCTCTTCGTGGGCTTGGTCTATTGGCATTTCTCTAAATGATATCTGTGTGGCGGCAGGCTGGGCCTCCCCGTCCACTTATCAGATTATATTAGATGTCCCGGCCTTATAGGCTGGGCTTCTTGCTGTGTACAGTTTTAACCCCTTAAGGCTCGAAAAGTCCGGTCTGGGTTAAGTATTGTATAAGTCATAGCACATTCCTTATACGGCTCGAATTATCTGGCCATTCATTATTCCTGGCCCGACTATGTCCGGTCTATATATTATATTACACGTATATCGTGTTCATTCTCATTAAGGGCTTGACTCAGGTCTGGCTCATTTTGGGACTTATTGATATCATACTACGGGCCCACCTAGGTTGGCCTGGGTTTGGTGTCATCGGCGTTAGAGCCGTTAAGCAAGCACGGCGTTTTGCATTGGTCCCCCATAGCGTTTTAGCAAAACGCAATACGAGAGTACTCTCGTAAGGGAACGTTTCGGTTACTAACGTAACCTCGGTTCCCTAAGATGAGGGAACGAGTATTGCGTTTTGCTTGCCGTGCTTGCTCACTTGCTCAGGAGTCGCTTCAGTCGATTAACCTGACTAACCTTGCGAGAGTGGGTCTTATATACCCTAGGCTATGCAAATTCTGTTGCCCCTTGTGGCGGGAATTTGGAAGGACCTGATTGGTCCGTCCCGCCCCACGGTCTCGCCATAGGTTGCTGCAGTTGCAGCGGCACAGCCAATCAGCACGCAGCTGCTTCCTGCTGAGAGCTGTGCAGCTGCACTGCGTGTACATGGTATTTTTGGATAAAAATTTGCTTCAATATCTCGAGGAAAGGAATTCCCCCATAGCGTTTTACCAAAACGCAATACTCGTTCCCTCATCTTAGGGAACCGAGGTTACGTTAGTAACCGAAACGTTATTTCAATAAAAATACATCAAATGTGACGCGTCACGCAGGGAATTCTTAGAATGTAAATTTATTTCGCTGTAAATTACACAATGACTTGTTCTTTTTCACTTCCAAAAATTGTAACGGTAACGGCTGTAACTTTAACGTTATTTTACTGTAAAATTATATTAAATGTAAGGTTAGATCTATTGCAGATATTTACCGTGTACGGAAACTTTCTTTTAAACTGTTTTTCACCGTAGCATTTTTACAGTCTTTTACCGTTAAAATCACGTAAATTTTTTACAGTGTATGTGTCATCTTGACAGAAACTACACTTACAATAGCATATCTTTAGCATATCTGAGTCATGTTATTTACAGAGTAGATCATAAATATGACAGGAAAACTTTAAATAATACCATAGCATTATGTTTGTCTTTGTTCATTTCTACACTCTTAAAAAATGCTGGGTCAAAAATAACCCAGCAGTTGGGTTAAATGTTTGCTTAAAACAACCCAATCACTGGGTTAGTCCATTTTCAACCCAAATTGGGTTATTTTTAACCCAGCATTTTTTAGAGTGTATGCTCTTCCATAAATATCCGTCTGATCCATTTGCACCTCAACTGTTTTTTCCCCTTATTTTAGGATGTGTGTATTTATTTCTTAATACTTAATATCAGCCGTGATGTCAAGATAATGCTTAAATAAACACTCATTGTGGAACAATGACACATCTCCTTATTTAATCAGATCTCTTTTGGTTTAAAGTTGCACGTCTACCTCCTGAGATTACAGCTCCGGCTCGTCTACCCAGCAGGCAGTTGTGAAAAATCAGTTTTACATGTTTTGCACCCTGCTCTCCAATAGAAGGACTCGGTTGAAGATAAAACCACAAGCTATGGTAAATGGGCCAAGGATAAAGACAAAGATAAAGTCCTATATGATGACGAAAGCTCCAGATTCCCGCGGATTCTCCTCATCTTCAGCAGGTGAGCTATTTTTGACTCCGCTCATACTGTTCGGGCTATAAAGCACTTCTGTGGAAAAAGAGCACACAGTGAGACATAGAGGATGAGCCGCTGGGTAACTGATATCCTGATGAACAGTTGCTCTCTAGTGTTAATGCATCAGCTTTCCACAGAACACATTTCATGATTGGTGTTAAGTCATAAAAGTTCAGTATTATGTCAATTTTATGCATTTGGTATACATATATATATATATATACACACACCGATCAGGCATAACAGTATGACCTATAATATTACTAATATTGTGTTTGTTCCCATTTTGCTGACCCGTCGAGGCATGGACTCCACTTGACCCCTGAAAGTGTGCTGATTATTCTTATTATTATTCTTGGTTAGGGTTGTCCGACTGGAAGAGATTGGAAAAGGAGAGCAGTGTGCTTCGCTTCATTCCACTTGTGAAGAGTGAGGCATAATTATACTAAGGGTTAATGGTATAAGAAGTCGCTTAAAGTGTTGTTATGTGCTACGGCTGCAACAAACGATTATTTTAATAATCGATTAATCTGACGATTATTAGACCGTTTAATCGACTAATCGTCGATTATTGTCATTTACATCGACAACTAATCAGTAAATTTTGAACGATTATTCAGCTTTTTCAATTAGTTAAAACATTGAGTTATACATATACTAACTATAATATATAAAAAGAAAGTCACAATGGTTTTTTTAATGAACTTTGAGCCAAGTTCTCAGAACTCACATCACACACAAATGCTCTCCAAGCATTGTTTAAATATTCTGTTCTCTTTCAATTGAAAAAATAAATAATAATAAACAAAAATTCGCTGCATTTACAGACACAAAAAAAAAAAAGATGTTTGAATGTGAACATCTCTTGGCCGCAGTATTAAGAGCTTAATTTGTAAAACAATAACAGGCCCACTGCTTTTCTTAGAACTGAAACAGAAAAAGAGGACATTTACTTCAGGACACAAAGAATGGTAAAAATATAAATCTGCAAATGACATTGCAGACAAAATGACATAATATTAATCTCTTACATGACAATTGAGCTGACAGATTCTCATTCACCTTTTAATTAACAATATGAAAAAGTACCTGACATGATATTCTTCCTAACATCGCCTTTTGTGAGTCTTCATGCATATGAACAAAATACAGGCAAGTGATGAGACTATAATACCTAATAGTGTTATAATAATAAAAACAGTCCAGACTCCAATGACTCCTGACTCCACTTTATTCCATGCTAAATAAATCATCACATTACTGTAATTATATTATTATTACAATTATTAGTAGTATTGCATTCTCTAATAAAGAGATTTACCGCTAGTTAGTTAGTTGTTTCCTCTTTTAGTGCTCCAACATGCACGTCAAATTGCCATATTGCAGGCCCTTACATTAGGTCACATGAGATCAAATGGCTACTCGACAACAAAGATATTTGTCGACAATTTTTTATTGTCGACGTTGTCTACAATGTCGACTAATAGTTTCAGCCCTATTACGTGCTAAAGGCATAGGTAAAACGGTAGCAGACAGTGCAAAGAAGCGGACTCCTTGTTTCTATTTTTAATTCTTATACATGGTATTTTTATTTCCTATGCATGTTATCACTATTTTAATTCGTTTTCTATGCAAAGCAAACTTTGAATTACCATTGTGTACGAAATGTGCTATATAAATAAACTTGCCTTGCCTTTATTGACTTCATAATGTCATAATGTTATGCTTGATCGGTGTATATAAACATACATATACAACCGTTCTTTCTGGTTCTCGAATTTGATTGGCTGAGAGCCTTCTTCTACCATGCGATATTCCTCCAGTATCAGGCCTGGAACCGTTTCACCATTTGTATTACTTTGATTACGGGGACTGTCATGGCGGAAGAGCAAATCCACCATATTTTTTAACAAATACTACTGTTATTGTCACGGAATTCATTTTTTTTAGGCGAGAATGCACTTATTTAGACCTCAAATATGTGACATATATAAACATAGCGCCTATTTTACAATGTGTTTGGACTCTTTCACATATGTGAGCTCCAGACCGTGAGGGGCCGTTCAGTGCTCATGTACCCGCCGAGAACAGCTTCATCTCGGACAGTCCTCCGGGAATTTGCCCCTGGCTCTTATGTAGATAGTGGTTATACATGAGATATAATTAATTTGGGGTCCTAGGGCACTCGGCCTGAAACACAGCCATGCTGATATACAGTCATATCGCACAGCTACGAGTGTGATATTGCTCATATATAACACAGGTGCTGGTCATTTAATTAGAATATCATCAAAAAGTTGATTTCTTTCACTAATTCCCTTCAAAAAGTGAAACTTGTTTATTATATTCATTAATTACACACAGACTGATATATTTCAAATGTTAATTTCTTTTCATTTTGATGATTATAACTGACAACTAAGGAAAATCCCAAATTCAGTATCTCAGAAAATGAGAATATTGTGAAAAGGTTCAATATTGAAGACACCTGGTGCCACACAAAGTTGGTCAGCATCAGGAAGCAGGAAGTGCTCTAAAACCTCCTGGTATACGGCTGCATTGACCTTGGACCTCAGAAAACACAGCGGACCAACACCAGCAGATGACATGGCACCCCAAACCATCACTGACTGTGGAAACTTTACACTGGACCTCAAGCAACGTGGATTGTGTGCCTCTCCTCTCTTCCTCCAGACTCTGGGACCCTGATTTCCAAAGGAAATGCAAAATGTACTTTCATCAGACAACATAACTTTGGACCACCCAGCAGCAGTCCAGTCCTTTTTGTCTTTAGCCCAGGCGAGACGCTTCTGACGCTGTCTGTTGGTCAAGAGTGCGACAGCTGAAACCCATGTCTTGCATTCGTCTGTGTGTAGTGGGTCTTGAAGCACTGACTCCAGCTCCAGTCCACTCTTTGTGAATCTCCCCCACATTTTTGCATGGGTTTTGTTTCACAATCCTCTCCAGGGTGCGGTTATCCCTATTGCTTGTGCACTTTTTTTCTACCACATCTTTTCCTTCCCTTCTCCTCTTTATTAATGTGCTTGGACACAGAGCTCTGTGAACAGCCAGTCTCTTTTGCAATGACCTTTTGTGTCTTGCCCTCCTTGTGCAAGGGGTCAAAGGTCGTCTTTTGGACAACTGTCAAGTCAGCAGTCTTCCCCATGATTGTGTCGCCTACAGAACTAGACTGAGAGACCATTTAAAGGCATTTTCAGGTGTTTTGAGTTAATTAGCTGATTAGAGTGTGGCACCAGGTGTCTTCAATATTGAACCTTTTCACAATATTCACATTTTCTGAGATACTGAATTTGGGATTTTCCTTAGTCATCAGTTTCAATCATCAAAATTAAAAGAAATAAACATTTGAAATATATCAGTCTGTGTGTAATGAATGAATATAATATACAAGTTTCACTTTTTACCTGGAATTAGTGAAATAAATAAACTTTTCGATGATATTCTAATTATATGACCAGCACCTGTATGCACTGTATATTTATATGCATGGTATATATGGTATTTCAGAGAATATCATGTTATATGCTGGGGGAAAAAACAACAACAACAACAACAACAAAACACGATATCATCATATTTGACAGTTCAGAAAAGGTACACTTTGTACGTATTAGTTTAGGCTTAGATTAAACAACATGTGTCAGGTTTCTGAGCATCTGTTTCATCCATAGATGCCGTTTCATGTGTTGTAGGAGATGGAAGGTTAATTACTGAGGAAGCAGAAAGTTCTCTCAGAGAGATTGACGTGACCACATTTCTTGCTCGCGGCACATACGCTCTGCTCAAAGACAAACGTCTCTCACAAGTTTGGTGAAATGAGTTCTAGCAGTTCACGCCACACGCACACACACACACACACACACACACACACACACACACACACACACACACACACACACACACACACACACACACACACACACACACACACACACACACACACACACACTTTAAAAACATCTAATTTAATCAAGATGACTTTGACTTGATTAAACTCTCTCAGGAGCTGCCCAGTTCATTTTCCTCAACAGCAAATGCTGGAAGGTTTGCTTTCTCGTCTGTCTGCCTCTGAACTCCACCATCTTTCACTTCCTCCCTCAGACACACCACCAGTCATGGAGATGTGAACCTGTCATTTGCACTTACTTCTTTAGAAAATGACAAAAACAGACATTTGCTACAGCCATTGGGTATGTGTGGCAGTTTACAGCATAATAAGAAAATAAAAAACTTTGCGAACTGCCAGTTTAGAGTTTTCAGAAATAGATGCAGAAAACTGTGACGTTTTTTGTGTCAATTTCATGCTTTTAAGAGCCCTACAAATTATGCACTGGTAAAAATATATATAATATAAACATATTATGTATATATATATATATATATTAGTGGTGGGCATAGATACATTTTTTTAATCTAGAATAATCTCACTGTAATCTTGGAATTAATCAAAAGATGAATCTAGATTAAAATGGCTCATTTGAATTCTGCCGAAGGCATTCAGAATATGTGTGCTCGTAAGTGATCGTTTGTCTTTTTGTAGTTTGAATAATAAATAACTTCTGACGCACGCATGGATCCCCAAAACTGTTCCTGTGAGCTGGTTACGGCTGTTTTTACGTCAAAACTCACCAAGATGGGCATTGAGACATTTTTGAGTGTATTTGACCATTAATAAGCTGGAAAAAGGAGCTAATTTTTGCACTTGTATGTCAGAGGCGGCTTTATGGTATGTGTGTGTGCGCTTCAGATGCAAGCGCGAAATCTGCGGGAATTAGTAGAATTAACGCAATGTGCAAGCCTGCGCGAAATACAGACTGGTCACACAACCGACAACACCAGTAGGCATACACACAGGTTCGAAGACTCGTTCTCTCGACCCCTGTAGTGCAATTCGGCTAGGTATACATCAGCGCTAAAATATCAAGGTGAAAGTCATCATAGCTTGCGTAGGACCCAGCTCCCAACCCAACTTTGAGAATAGATTAACGGCAATATTTTTTATCGCCCGATAAGAGTCTCACGTTAACGCAACACGTTAATGCCGATAACGGGCCACCACTAATATATATATTAGTCTGACTATTTTTTTCAAAAGTGTATATGCATATATATATATATATATATATATATATATATATATATATATATATATATATATATATATACGCATCAATACTTTTGAAAAAAAATAGTAAACATCTTTAATATGACTGTTTCAAATAACATCATTGCTTTTTGATCTGCGCTGAAGAGAATGACCCATAAACTGAAGCTCTTTGCTAGGAGGTTATTAACTCAACAGAACACATCCTATATAAGATAATACACAAAATCACACACAGATGAATTAAGTTATGTAGTTAGAATAGTGCTCTTCCACATTTACATTTATGCATTTAGCAGACGCTTTTATCCAAAGCGACTTACAACTTGGGGGTACAATAAGCGATTGGTCGTGAAGAGTCGAGTGAGCGCAACAAGTGCCTGAAATACTTAGTCCGTGTACATTTCTCAGTGTAGCACAGGCTAGAGTAGGGAGGGAAAAGGGAAGAAAGAGGAATTATTATTATTATTATTATTTTATTTTTATTTTTTTAAGAGGTTAAGTGCTCACGGAAGAGATGAGTTTTTAGTTGACTTTTGAATGTTGTCAACGAATCAACGTTTCGGATGGCGGTGGGAAGATCGTTCCACCAGCTGGGAACATTGAATGAAAATGTTCTGGAAAGGGATTTTTTGCTTCTCTGTGAAGGTACCACAAGCCTTCGCTCCTTAGCTGAACGAAGGCTTCTGGTGGGGGTGTGGAGTCGTAGAATCGAGTCAAAGTATGCAGGAGCTGAGCGCGTGGTGGCTCTGTAGGCAAGCGTCAGCGACTTAAACTTGATGCGAGCAGCGAGTGGTAGCCAGTGCAGAGAGATGAAGAGAGGTGTGACGTGGGTCCTTTTGGGCTCGTTGAAGACAAGACGTGCCGCTGCATTCTGGATCATTCGAAGTGTTTGGATCGCACAAGAGGGGAGTCCAGCCAGAAGCGCATTGCAGTAGTCAAGTCTAGAAATAACCAGGGCCTGGACAAGAAGCTGTGTTGCGTGTAGGGCTGGGCGATATATCGCATGACATTGTTAGGCGCATCTCGTCAGTAAAGCCGGTTCCTTGATTAGTAGTAAATCGCCATCACCTGCTTTCAGATAGAGCGGCATTTACTACACAGAGCCGTAGTTCACTGACAAGCTGAGCCATATCGCATTAATTATCACAGGCAATACGTCCGTCATAATTAATGCGATTAATTAATTAAAATTCTGTCATTAATTACTTACCCTTATGTCGTTCGACACCCGTAAGACCTCCATTCATCTTCAGAACAGAAATTAAGATATTTTAGTGTAAATCCGAAGGCTCAGAAAGGCCTCCATTGGCTCAATGCACTTTACACTCTCAAGACCCTTAAAAGGCACTAAAGATGTTGTTACAAAGTCCATCTCACTACAGCGGTTCTACAATTACTTTATGAAGCGACGACAATAGTTTTTGTGATAGTAATCATGTTTTTCGGATCGCGTGTCAAACCGCCAAACTGCTGCAATCATGTGACTTTGGCGCTCCAAACCGCAGAATCGACTCACTGATTCATAACGCTTCAAAGCTTCATGATGCAGTGTTTTGAAATTGGTCATCACTATATAAGTCGTTATTTAGGTTTTTTTTGCGCACAAAAACTATTATCGTTGCTTTATAAAGTTATTGTAGAACCGCTGTAGTGAGATGGACTTTGTAACTTTAGTCTTTAGTGTCTTTTAAGGGTCTTGAGAGTGTAAAGTGCATTGTGCCAATGGAGGCCTTTCAGAGCATCAGATTTACACTAAAATATCTTCATTTGTGTCTGAAGATGAACGGAGGTCTGACGGGTGTCCAACCACATGAGGGTCAGTCATTAATGACACAATTTACATTTTCGGGTGAACTAACCCTTTAAGATGATCACCGGTAAAATGATGTGCCGCGGGTTATTAACTCAACGAAACACATCCTATATGAGATTAATCAGATAACAAACTTAATATTATGCTTATATCTGCACAAAATGATGCAAATGCTCAAGTGAAGCTTGGACTAAGTTATGTGCTAATCTGTGTAACTCCTGTTGTAGACGCGCCCTTCCGCAACAATGCACTGAAACACAACAACTAAACCCAAAGAATCCACAGCGTTTTATTACAATAGTGTTCCCAAAGCTTGCACACTCTTCTGCTACACACTCAAAAGTATGTACTTTTTCTTCACAAAATGAATACATACTTTTAGATCGTAGTGTAAGTAGGCGAATTGGGACGCAGCATGATCATTTTTGCAGCCAGATGATGCAGTTACAACTGCAGTTACAACATTGACCAGCAGGGGCTAACTGCTTCAAAAATCATGATAATCTAGCAATGAGGAGAAAGCAAACTCCAGTTACCATAGTTCTCCATTCAATTCTCTGCGAAATAAAATAAAAGGTTTGCCAATCCAATTGAATAAAAGCAGCAAAGGACTGCAGCGAACACAAGAAGTTCAGGGACAAGATGATTGGAGACCGGAGCAAACACATTTGATGTAGAATGGATGAATGAATAAACTACTGATCATCCTGAAGCCTTCGAACGCTTTTCCACCCAAATAAAGTTCTGAAGGTATACTAGCGACGCAAGGTCATGGGTTTTCCATGAAGCAAAACGTATACTTTGATATATATGGACATATAAATGGAAGTGCATGATAAGTCACTTTAGATAAAAGCATCACTAACAATAATAATTCTAAAACAATAACTAGCACTATCAGGGAAAGTGGCCCATCTCAAGATAAATCTTGTCTAACTGTCCATTTTATTCTAAGCACATGTGGATTTATTTATCGTGTCACCTTAAGCGCAGTCCTTGCTTCTGTTCAAATTGAAACACCTGCTTCCTGACAGACCTGAATCTACAAGGCAGAGTGCTTTTCATTTTCAAGGTGCTTGATCTCGGGAACCTTTCATGTCTGGAGGAACAAGCCTCTTTTGACTCCGCCAGCGCCGCCACAATTCCCCGGGAAAAGACCTTTCAAGTTTGAAAGTGTTTGTTGCTTCTCAAATACGTTTTTTAAAGAACCGCGAGTCCGTATCGATTAAAATCCAATTGATTTGCAGCATTAGAGGGGAGAGGCTGAGAGAGGAAGGTGGGGATGGAGGACGGCATTTGATTTACCTGCAGTACAGATCAGTCGGTCGGACGGTCTGCAACTCTCCTGGACCAAAGGAAGCTTTTATTGCTGTTTGCATTTGAGAACCACAAGAGCACGACAGGTGAAGGAAGATCACATGGTGGTCTGGGGAAAAAAAACAGGAGTATTGTGGTTGAGTTTGCTTATGGGACTGTGCAACACGTTTTCACTCACAACTCATCATATATTGACGCTTGGTCAGGACCGCTCGGCGTCAATTTTTAACCTACAGGCTACCCCTTTATGCAGTGTTTTTCGACATGTAGGGAACTCCAATTGAATTTATAGGCTACTGTAAGAGTGGACTCCTCCAGGTGTTCAGGCTGGAGGGTTACCGAACGACTAAAGAAACGTTATCAGAAAGATGGAAGAAAACTGTACATTTCTCCTCTATTTCCACCCACTGCAACTTATACCAACGACGGAAATAAGTGCAGTTACAATAGAAAAATATGTGGGAGAGCGTTGCTATAATGTGACTATATTGTATTGCAATAGGGAGCACTTCAAAGTCAACACCAAATCAAAACTGGTTAGCACAGTATTCGTAATAGAAAGGATTTAATGAAAAAGTCTGGTTATGGATACACTTAAAATAGTTTCAAAATGGATGTATGAGATGATAAGCTTATACCATTAATCGTACACAGCATGAAAGGAAGGTTACCTGAGAGAGAGAGAGAGAGAGAGAGGAGAAGAAGAGAGCAAAGAAGAGAAGGCCCAAAGACCTCAAAAGCCAGAGAATAAAAGAGAAAGAGCTACCATTGTGATCTTCTTTTTATCTTGTTTCTTGACCATGTGACCAAACCCAAATGTGAGGCATTCAATTTGACCAATCAGATCAAACTTCCCCCACTGTGGTGTGACCGCCATTTGGCCAATAAGTCTTCAGTCTCTCTTTGTCTTTAGCAATTCCAAATGGCCCTTCTGATGGGGTTGACAACAGTAAAGCAAATGTCTTTGTTCAATTTCAAATATCTTTGATTATTTTCAATTCCTTCACTACTTTTATATTTTGGAGCAGCTAACCCCACTCCTACCCTAAACCTACACACTTCTCAACAATACAAAACACATAACAGGCAAATAAAAGTACAGTCACAGGTATTTATTACAAAAACTGACCAGTATAAAAGTATTAACTCATGTTGCATTCCAAGTCTTCTGAAGTCATACGATATCTTTATGTGAAGAACAGAGTTGATCTCAATGTTATAATAACTGAAATGATGATCACGCCGCTCCGTGAACACACACACATACACATACACACACACACACACACACACACACACACACACACACACACACACACACACACACACACACACACACTCAGTCTTATCTCCTTCAAAAGATACACCGACTCTTAAGCATGACCTGATCGGTCACGAGACACACGAGAGCCAATGACATTTCACTATGAAATCTGACGTGACGTTTCTTCGGGCGGCAGTTTTTGAAATTTGAATGTGTTTATGATCTTCTGCGGATGGAGACGCTGATCACTTTTGGGGATTTTATGGACTGCATTTATATAGCGCTTTTAACAGACCTACGGCCATCCAAAGCGCTTTACATTTTGCCTCACATTCACCCATTCACACACTCATTCACACACCGACGAGTTTCTTCACACAAATCAATCGTTTGGCCTCAGAACACTTGGAATATTTGCACTTTTTGAATAACTTGTGTCTGCAGTCGCATCTGCTGTTATATCCTGTGTTTCATATCATATCAAACACAAATGAGGAGGTTTAGGGATGGGGTTGGGGTTACGTGTTCAAACGTGTCTAAATAGCGTAAATAAAATGATGCTGGCTGATTAAATTGAGAGTCACTCCAACATGTCATAATGGCAAAATCATAACCCAATGTATGATTTCATCATGACGAGAACGTTCCCATGGCCAACTCGTCTGTCTATGACGCCAAAGGTTTCTCATTGAAATCAATGGAGTACCCTGTGTGTCGAAAAATTACGCTAAAGTGTTAAAAAGTGACGCCGAAGGCTCCTGACCAAACGTCAATATGTGACAAGTTGTGTGAGAATGTGTTGGACTGTGGAGTGAATTAAAACTGAAAGTGTAGCACATATTTTCCTCATTTGGTATATAGTTTTCGGTAACACTTTATTTCAATAGTCCACTTTAGATATTAATTATGGTTTGGGTTAGGGTTAGGGTTAGGGTTAGGGTTGGGTTGGGTTGGGTTTGGGGTTGGGGTTAGGTTAGGTTAGGTTAGGTTAGGTTAGGTTAGGTTGGGTTAGGTTAGGTTAGGTTAGGTTAGGTTAGGTTGGGTTGGGTTGGGTTAGGGTTAGGGTTAGGGGTTGGGTTGGGTTGGGGTTGGGGTTGGGTTTGGGTCTGGGGTTGGGGTTGAGGTTAGGTTAGGTTAGGTTAGGTTAGGTTAGGTTAGGTTAGGTTAGGGTTAGGGTTAGGGTTAGGGTTGGGTTGGGGTTAGGTTAGGTTAGGTTAGGTTAGGGTTAGGGTTAGGGTTGGGTTGGAGTTAGGTTAGGTTAGGTTAGGTTAGGGTTAGGTTTTTTGAGAAAGCAACGCCTCCCCCCAGACCACCCTTTCGGGCCGTCCAGTTTGGTTTAGGGAGAACGCCGGAAGGCACTGGCCGGCGCATGTTTTTGATGAGGCTGCTCCACTCTTGCAGCTGGTTATGCCTCCCCCCTTTTTTCTTTTCAATCACAATTCTCCTGTTATCTTGTTTTCCCCTTCTTTCCACGTCTCTGACCCTAATTTGTTGTCCTCCGCCATGCCATTTTACTTGTTTCAAGTCCACGGTAATCCCATCCCTCCCCTTTATGAAGGTCGATTTTAGTATAATCAAGTATTTTTATCCTACTCCACTATTTGTTAATCCTGAGATGGCTCCAATCTTTCGGGCTTATGTCTCCCTTGTCTAAAAATGTAATTTAGATCTGTCCTGATCCTATACCTCAAGTTTAGTCCTATCTCCTATTGAGGGTAACCAAGCCCATTTTTCCAAAATTACTTCCTCCAGTGTGTTTCTAGTGACTGTTTTTATAAGCACCCCCCAACCCAGCCTGAGTTCCCCAACAATCCGTGTACCTCTATCAAAAGAACACATCATCAGTGGTGTACCTCAGGATCATTGGGTGTTTCGGCCCTTTAAACACCATACACCCTCCTCAGAGGCGGCCCGCCCAAGGGGGATCAGCCATCGGTGTGTGTTCCTCCCCATTTAACTATTCCCCACCCACTTACCATAGCAAGATGTAACCGTAAGGGATCACATACCCTAACTTCCCTCAATCTCCCCCTACCCCTTATCTTCCCACCCCACCCTTCACCACCGTGGTAAGTCCAAAATTTAAAAAATATATAAATATACCCCACTCCCTATCCCAAGCTGGTCTCGAACCCCGGTCCCCCTGTTCCCTTATCTCTCCTACTAACCACTCGCCCACGTCGTCCTCCCCTGCCATCAAAAGGTAAATTTAGATGAACTGTGAGTACAGGAATAGCCTAATTGATCCTAGAATTATGTCCCCATCCTGTGATGGGTAGGTTTAGGTATGTTAAAGTAATGTCTAATTAGAACTAATTCCCAATCCCCCATGAGGGGTAGGTTTAGGCGGGTTGCGAGTACAGAGATAGCCCTAATTGATCCTAAAATTACGTCCCCATCCTGTGATGGGTAGGTTTAGGTATGTTAAAGTAATGTCTAATTAGAACTAATTCCCAATCCCCCATGAGGGGTAGGTTTAGGCGGGTTGCAAGTACAGAGATAGCCCTAATTGATCCTAAAATTACGTCCCCATCCTGTGATTGGTAGGTTTAGGTATGTTAAAGTAATGTCTAATTCCCAATCCCCCATGAGGGGTAGGTTTAGGTATGTTAAAGTAATGTCTGATTAGAACTAATTCCCAAGCCTCAGTGAGGGGTAGGTTTAGGCGGGTTCGAGTACAGGGATAGCCTAATTGATCCTAGAATTACGTCCCCATCCTGTGATGGGTAGGTTTAGGTATGTTAAAGTAATGTCTAATTAGAACTACTTCCCAATCCCCAGTGAGGGGTAGGTTTAAGAGGGTTGTGAGCACAGGGATAGTGTAATGGATCCTAGAATTATGCCCCCATCCTGTGATGGGTAGGTTTAGGTATGTTAAAGTAACATCTAATTAGAACTAATTCCCCATCCCCAGTGAGGGGTAGGTTTAGGCAGGTTGTGAGTATAGGCCTAGCATAAGGTTAGGTTAGGTTAGGTTAGGGTAGGGTAGGGTAGGGTAGGGTAGGGTAGGGTAGGGTAAGGTAGGGTTAGGGTTAGGGTTAGGGTTAGGGTAGGTTAGGTTAGGGTTAGATCATGGATAGACAATGTGCTTGTGGAAAGACTTTGGATAGAAATAATTTCTGAATGGTTTCTCAGAGAGAGAAAAAAAATCAGCTGTTCAGGTTTAGTAAATGTCATTGTTTCAGCTTCACCAGTTTTTGAGAGATTCAATTCAATTCACGTTTATTTGTGAAGCGCTTTTCACAATACATATCATTTCAAAACAGCTTTGCAGAAACAATTTAGAGTGATTTGTTATCAGAGGAGACTGTGTCCAAGTAATGGATTTCAGAAAAATACATATACAAGTCACACAGTTAGCTGACAATGTACACGTACACGTTTGAACACGTAACCCAACCCCATCCCTAAAGTAACTTTGCAACTACATGTCAACTAGCAGTCATTAGAGTATTAGTAGACCGTCTTTTTAAAATCTGCTTTATTTTGATGCTCCCCATCAGACAAGTAAGTTTGCAAGTGCATGTCAACTTATTCTACTAACCTAACAATATTCTAATACTAATGCTATTGAGTTCATTAGTTAAATACAGTAATTCTTTGTTAAAAAAATGCAATTCGGTAAATAATTTGGTCATGCTGTAACATTCTACATTTGTGGTGTATATGTATTACTAATAAAACTTTTACAAATCAATGTGACTTTATCTTAATTGTCTTATTATCTGATTATTTTTCTATACCCTAATCATTGTTAACAACATGCATTCTTTACTTCAATGAGCCCATAGTTTGTGCCTTGCATTGTTTATTAATACATTGTCAACTAACTGTGTGATTTGTATATGCATTTTTCTGAAATCCATTACTTGGACACAGTCTCCTCTGATAACAAATCACTCTAAATTGTTTCTGTAAAGCTGTTTTGAAACTATATGTATTATGAAAAGCGCTTTACAAATAAACGTGAATTGAATTGAATCTCTCAAAAACTGGTGAAGCTGAAACAATGACATTTACTAAACCTAAACAGCTGATTTTTTTTCTCTCTGAGAAACCATTCGGAAATGATTTCTATCCAAGTCTTTCCACAAGCACATTGTCTATCCTCTTAACTAATTAATTGCAATAAGAAAACCTTTGAGCGCACAGATGCACTCATCAACAGCATGAAATTGCTTATTTACATGCAAACTGCTCTTAATATCAAGACAATATTTTTCCATACTTACCAAACCAATTATCATTGACACTAATGACACAATAACGCATACAAAAAACATGTTTTTATGTTTAAATGATGTTTTAATGATAGTATTAAGCTTCTTAGTTGAATAAACATTGTCTACCTGCAGTAATGTTGCTAATCGACACAAATCTGAGCTCTCTGAGGACATCTAAACCAGCAATTCAGTGTATAGAAGACATAAATATGCCTTAATCTGCTTAAAAAGCAGTGACACATGTATGACTGGTTTAATACTAGATATTGTAGGCATTAGGACATTGATAGAGTGCCAGTTAACAGTCGTCTGCATTTTGTAAATTGAGGGGGGGGGGGGAAATCACCCTGTCACTTTAGGAGCTCAACGATCAGAAAAGCACACTGGGAAAATAAATGCACAATTTTCTTATAACGCATGTACTGTATGTCAGCCTGGTGTTTGATGGATTTTTCTGCCAAACATCATTCTTTTCATGCATGACATAAACTGCGAGTCTGACCTCCCCACCGTGTGTTTTGTGTTTGGACGTGTTTTGTATTAGTAGCCAACTCTCTCAGGGAAGGAAGGCCAAAAGTGAATCGTGATATTTTAGAGTTGCTGTTGCAAACAGAAAATAATTTGAGGGAAATTGTAATCTGTGCAAATCATTGTTCGACTCTCTCTGAGCTTTTGTAAGAACCGATCAGGTGTGTTTCCAGTTTGATGAGGTGAATTTATAATAGCCTATGATTTTAAGCATTACATAAGAACAATAACTTGATGAATTGCATTGTTTTATCTCAAGCTTTACAAAAAACTAAAAGGTGATATAAAAGGCTGATATTTCTGTAAATATCAACTTGTTTCCTATACTGTAGAAACATGTCAAGATCGCCCTTTATCGACAAACAAAAAACAGGATAAACTGAAAAAAAGAGTTTACTTCTTGAAAAGATGATGATGATCACATTATGGCCCTGTTTACACGTGGTATTAAAGGTGTCATGAACTGGCTTTTTTATTAAAAATTTTACTGTTGTCTGAGGTCAACTTAAGACGTTTGGTTGGTTTTTACATTCAGAAACATGATTATGAATAATAATAGCTATTTTCTGCCTTGGTTTTGAGGCTCTCTGAAAAACGCTCGGTTTTGATGGGCGTGCCGCACTGAAGACATGGAAGTAAACGCCCACGGCTTGGATTGGATAAGATTTGCATATTTAATGAGCTTCAGCTCCTCTCAGTACATGTGGGAATTGTTTTGAAAGCTTCTGGAGAAACGCTCACAGGACTCGCAAAATGCCTTCATCAAACAAACACTAAGGGCCCTATCTTGCACCCAGCGCAATTGACTTTGTACACCGACGCATGTGTCATTCCTATTTTGCACCCGCGCAAAGCGCGCTTTTCCCTCCACAGAATCACGTCGCTAAACTAGTGAATGAACTTGCGCTCCCTGGGCGGTTCAGCGCAAAAAAGGAGGCGTGTTCCGGCGCAAACAATCCCTGGTGCTATTTTGCTGTTCCATTAAACAATTGCGCCACTGACCAGAAAAAACCTAGTCTAAAGTCAGTGGCGCGTTGCGCGTTGTTCATTATGCTATTTTAAGGGCGCATGCTTGACCATAATGTATAGCGTGCACATTCTGCACAACGCGCATACACTTTGCTCATGTAACCTACACAGATGAAACAGTTATTTTTGCAAATCATAAATTGTTACACTAAAAAAATATTAACACATGAGATGACGGAAATCATTGTGGTGTGCCACGAAGATGTGAAAAAATAGGCATAAATCTAGCTTACAAATGATTCAGGCTAATTGTAATAATTAAGGATAAGACCTGTTTGCCCAATAGTGGCAAGACATATATGTATATAAGGACATCTGACAAATTGGTTTGTCCGTCAAGAACCAGGAAAAAAAATCGACTGAAAAACTGAAAAAACTGAAAGACTGAAAAAAAAAAGACTGTGAAATCACCTTTACCATAATGTACAACATTACAACTTCCCTTCTCTGTCTTTCACTGCTCTTACAAAAACATCAGTCTCCTCGGCTGTGAACCGCTCCTGGCGTGCGCCTGGTAAATACGCCATAATAATAGCAATCCATAATGGAACTTGCGCACCTGCTTTTAAAGGGAATGTTGGATGACGCTCGGATTGGTTTATTCACGTTACGCCCAAACCACACCTATGAATAATGAAGCTACTTCAGACCAACCCATTTTAGATTTGCGCCGGGCGCAAGAGCCATTTATCCCGCCGGGAAAATAGCAACAGCGCCGAGACCCGCCCACAAAGTTACTTGCGCTTCGCGCGTTGACACTTGCGTTTCAGATCGTTAAAATAGGGCCCAAAGATTCATCTCTCATCCACCCGCCATTGATTGGAATGTTATTTCTTTATTACTTGGCCGGCCCCGATCATCAGTGAATATAACCGCGAACCGTACACACACAAACGTGCGCACGCACGCACAAGAAAGGAATGTTATTTCACTATAGCCCGTCTGAAAAGCACATAGCCCCGGGACGTTGGGCTTCGCGAGCTGGTGTTACAAGTCCCAGTCTGATCCCGAATGAACCAATAACAGCTTCTCCAGCCTGTGACCGCGTGCTAAGGTTTGTAATCAATAGATATCAAACGATCTGTAACAATGCAATACTAACACATATAAAAACATGTTTTACTCACATCAGTGTGTTGCAGCGTTCCTGTCGGATCCAGAAGCACAGAATTGTGTTTTAATCTCAATATGTCTGCAAATCCAGTCTCCACCTGTGTCTTGTTTACAAACGAATCCGCGGTGAAATGAAGCGAACAAACGCACAATGTCTTACGCACGTGAGCTGGAACCAGCATGTTTAGCTCCACGAGTCGGTGGGCGGGGCTTGAGGCGGTGCTTCTGCATTCGATGACATCAGTGGTCGACATATTCTGAGATCTCTCGTTTTCTGGGCCTGGTGTCTATAAAAGCTTTTCTTTGACTAACAAGGACGTGTCCATAGACATCCATAGATCCTTTCAATTGCACAAAAGGTTCTTTAAAGTGGAAAAAGATTCTTCAGATTTTTTAAATGACCCTCACACCAAGAAAAGAAAAGATGGTTCTTTTAAGAACGGAATGAAAGATTCTTTGGGGAACCAAAAATAATTATTCTATGGCATCTGTAAAAATGAAACGTAATTTAAATACATATATTTTTTGAATGTACAAGCAATTGATTTGCTAAACGTTTTGATTTGTAATGACAGTTTTTTGAAGCACTCATTCATACATTAGCTTGTTCTTCAGAAGGGAAGACAATCCTCAAACAATCTCATCCTGAGAGCAGATGGTGGAGAACACCTGGAGGATCCACAGAGACAAGCGCTCTGAACACCTCCGCCGATTCCCTATAAAATAAGAGATCTTCCACGATGTCTGACATCCCTCCAGTGCGTATAGGGAGTACTTGGATTAGAGTTTGCTTTTAAGGATCCAGGAGCTCTTTTTTTCTCCCTGTGATCTCTCCGGGAAAGGGCTTTTGAACGCAGATCTTACAGTGCGGGCTTTACCACACACAGCGGATGTGGCTGGGAGGTCATTGTACTGTGAGTTTTGCTGAGGATTGCTGCTGTTTACACTTCAGCACTTCAGACTGCATAATGTTAGCAGGAGCTTAGCGGTTAAAGATCTAGGCTGATAACCCAAAGGCCCTGGGTTTACCCGCTAGAAGGGCTGATCTCATGACAGACTCAACCTTACAGCACAGCAATGAGATGTCTGATGCGTATTTACACTAAAACAGCAACTAGGCATCTTCTTCACATTTGAGTCAGAGAGGGATAGAGTGAGTGCTGGTCCTCTGATTTAACTGCTGCTCCATTACTTTCATTTATTTATCCAGTTCGGCATTAAATTGTGACCAGTGGATTGGGAAAATAAACGTGATAACTTGAGAATACTTGCCCTCTAAGTTGTTGAAACATCCAACTCAAAGCCCTTGTCCTTCTTACTATAGAGGGTCTGACAGATGACACTCAATCTGTGGAAGATCTTGCAAGCAGTGAGTTTAAAATCTGCTGATTGTACAGTCCTTGCACATAGAAGCACGGATTCAGAGAGAACTATTGTTAAATGCCCATAGTTTAAAACAATTCGGGTCTTAGACCTGAGGCCATTAATACTGAACCTGACCCATGTCAGAGGCATTTGCTTCAGAAGGCCTTTAATAACCCCCAGAGCTGTGTGGAGCAGTTATATGATGGATGGATGCACTTTTATAATGGAAAGATGCACTTTTATGATGGATATATGCACTTTTATGATGGATGGATTCACTTAATAATGGATAGATCCACTTTTATAATGAATAGATGCACTTTTATAAGATAGATGCACTTTTATAATGGATAGATGCACTTTTATGATGGATAGATGCACTTAATAATGGATAGATGCACTTTTATGATGGATAGACGCACTTTTATGATGGATAGATGCACTTAATAATGGATAGATGCTCTTTTATAATGGATAGATGCACTTTTATGATGGATAGATGCACTTAATAATGGATAGATGCACTTTTATGATGGATAGATGCACTTTTATAATGGATAGATGCACTTAATAATGGATAGATGCACTTTTATGATGGATAGATGCACTTTTATGATGGATAGATGCACTTTTATGATGGATAGATGCACTTTTATAATGGATAGATGCACTTTTATGATGGATAGATGCAGTTAATAATGGATAGATGCACTTTTATGATGGATAGATGCAGTTAATAATGGATAGATGCACTTTTATAATGGATAGATGCACTTTTATAATGGATAGATGCACTTTTATAATGGACGGAGGCACTTTTATGATTGATAGATGCACTTTTATAATGGACGGAGGCACTTTTATGATTGATAGATGCACTTTTATAATGGACGGAGGCACTTTTATGATTGATAGATGCACTTTTATAATGGATTGATGCACTTTTATAATGGATTGATGCACTTTTATAATGGACGGAGGCACTTTTATGATTGATAGATGCACTTTTATAATGGATAGATGCACTTTTATAATGGATTGATGCACTTTTATAATGGATAGATGCACTTTTATAATGGACGGAGGCACTTTTATGATTGATAGATGCACTTTTATAATGGATTGATGCACTTTTATAATGGATTGATGCACTTTTATAATGGACGGAGGCACTTTTATGATTGATAGATGCACTTTTATAATGGATAGATGCACTTTTATAATGGATTGATGCACTTTTATAATGGATATATGCACTTTTATAATGGACGGAGGCACTTTTATGATTGATAGATGCACTTTTATGATGGATAGATGCACTTTTATAATGGATTGATGCACTTTTATAATGGATTGATGCACTTTTATAATGGACGGAGGCACTTTTATGATTGATAGATGCACTTTTATAATGGACGGAGGCACTTTTATGATTGATAGATGCACTTTTATGATGGATAGATGCACTTTTATAATGGACGGAGGCACTTTTATGATTGATAGATGCACTTTTATGATGGATAGATGCACTTTTATGATGGATGGATGCACTTTTATGATGGATAGATGCACTTTTATAATGGACGGAGGCACTTTTATTATTGATAGATGCAGTTTTATGATGGATAGATGCACTTTTATAATGGATAGATGCACTTTTATGATGGATAGACGCACTTTTATGATGGATAGACACACTTTTATGATGGATAGATGCACTTTTATAATGGATAGATGCACTTTTATGATGTATAGATGCACTTTTATAATGGATAGATGCACTTTTATGATTGATAGATGCAGTTTTATAATGGATTGATACACTTTTATGATTGATAGATGCACTTTTATAATGGATAGAAGCAGTTTTATAATGGATAGAGCACTTTTATGATGAATAGATGCACTTTTATGATGAATAGATGCACTTTTATGATGGATAGGCGCACTTTTATGATGGATAGACGCACTTTTATGATGGATAGATGCACTTTTATAATGGATAGATGCATTTTTATAATGATAGATGCACTTTTATGATGGATAGATGCACTTTTATGATGGATAGATGCACTTTTATGATGGATAGACGCACTTTTATGATGGATAGATGCACTTTTATGATGGATAGACGCACTTTTATGATGATAGATGCACTTTTATGATGGATAGATGCACTTTTATAATGGATAGATGCACTTTTATGATTGATAGATGCAGTTTTATAATGGATTGATACACTTTTATGATTGATAGATGCAGTTTTATGATGGATAGATGCACTTTTATAATGGATAGATGCACTTTTATAATGGATAGATGCACTTTTATGATGGATAGATGCACTTAATAATGGATTGATGCACTTTTATGATTGATAGATGCAGTTTTATGATGGATAGATGCACTTTTATGATTGAAAGATGCACTTTTATGATTGATAGATGCACTTTTATGATGGATAGATGCACTTAATAATGGATAGATGCACTTTTATGATTGATAGATGCACTTTTATGATGGATAGATGCACTTTTATGATTGATAGATGCACTTTTATGATTGATAGATGCACTTTTATGATGGATAGATGCACTTTTATGATGGATAGATGCACTTTTATGATGGATAGATGCACTTTTATGATGAATAGATGCACTTTTATGGACTTCAAAAATTACCCATCAAGTCAATGCCTTTATAAAGCATTATAAGAGCCAGGACTTTTTTTTATACAACTCTGATTGTGTTCGTCTGAAAGAAGAATGTCATACACACCTAGGATGGCTTGAGGGAGAGTAAATAATGGGCTAATTTTTTAATAATAATTTGGGTGAACTAACCTTTAATGAAACATCATTCAAAGCACAGAAAATAATATCCAGGTAAATGCAGTTAAACAACACAGGTTCAATGTTTCTCAAACTGTATCAAAATGCACAGCGGATGTAAATGAGAAATAGTTGGGTAATTTAACAGTTTCCATCCATTTAAGGATAGCTGTGATGCTCACAGTAGAACATGCACAGCAGGATTTTCGGTTTATATAATGATGTGTTAAACATTATTAACACCACCAGTTTTTTTTTAACTGTTTACTTTCCCTATAAAATAAAAGCGATCGTTGTATTTTGCAGGCACATGTGTGCTCATTTGTTACTTAATTGTTCTAACATGTGGTTAAATCTGGACCTAATTGCAATCCATAATTTGACATTGTTAGTTGCATTTGAAAAACAATGCAGCTGCAGAAGTGTTTTATTATACAGTATATACACCGCTGGGTCAAGAATGTGGAACAAACAATAAATCACAAAGGGAAGGAAATGTTTTAATAGCTAATGGAAGGCACTGCAGCTCTCTATTTAAAAGGCACTGGTATGTTAGATGACTTTTAAAATCGCAATGGTCACCACTGATAGGATCGGATCCCTAGCTGACCTCCTGCATTTATGCATTTGGCAGATGCTTTTATCCAAAGCAGCTTAAATTGCATTGCAAGGTACACATTTTTATCAGTTCTTGCTTTCCCTGGGGGTTGAACCCTTGACCTTGGCTGGGCGTTGTTAGTGTATTGCTCTACTGTTTGAGCTTCAGGAAGGCCAAATATTAAATATTCTTTCTTGAAACAAGACCTTAAAAGTGCTCAAAAACATGTTGTTTGATAAAAGGCTTTTCTATCCTTTGAATATAAGGAAAATATCTGCATTGGACATTGATTTGTTGTGTATATATAGGGCAGACCGGGGCTAGTTGTCACACATGGTTTTTTTGATAACTATTTTATTGTCTACAGTTGTGGAAATTACGACATAGGTAATCGGGAGCTGCTGGCGGTTAGACTCGCTCTGGGTGAGTGGCGTCACTGGTTGGAGGGAACCTCGGAACCCTTTCTGGTCTGGACGGATCATAAGAATTTGGAGTATATCCGTTCAGCCAGAAGATTAACATCTAGACAGGCTCGCTGGGCACTTTTCTTTGAGCGTTTTAACTTCTCTCTCTCGTACCGGCCAGGGTCTAAGAACACCAAACCTGACGCTCTCTCCCGTCTGTTCGAGGATTCCGGTGCTGAGCGGACAGAGACCATTCTCCCGGAGGGGAGGGTGGTCGGTGCCCTCGTGTGGGGAATCGAGCAGCGGGTGAGAGAGGCCGGCCGAGAGGGGGAAGTCCCGGAGGGGTGTCCGGTGGGTCGTCTATGGGTTCCTGAGCGTTTACGTTCCGATGTCATCCGGTGGGGTCACGAATCCAAGTTTGTCGGCCATCCGGGAATTCGGAGAACGTTGGCTGCCATTCGTCAATGTTTTTGGTGGTCTTCCATGACCTCGGACGTCAGACAGTTTGTATTAGCCTGTTCAGTTTGTGCTTGTAATAAAGCTTCTAATCAACCTCCCGCTGGACTGCTTGAATCTTTGCCCGTCCCCTCCCGCCCCTGGTCTCATATAGCCCTTGATTTTGTCACCGGCTTACCGGCGTCTAATGGTAACACTGTCGTTTTGACTGTGGTGGATCGTTTCTCTAAAGCGGTTCATTTTATTCCCCTACCCAAACTTCCTTCTGCCAAGGAGATGGCTCAGGTTTTGATTGAGCACGTCTTTCGGTTACACGGTATTCCGACTGATGTAGTTTCAGATAGGGTTCCTCAGTTTATCTCTCGGTTTTGGCAGGAGTTTTGTAGACAGATCGGTGCTACAGCCAGCCTGTCTTCTGGTTATCATCCGCAGTCCAACGGGCAATGCGAACGGGCTAATCAGGATCTCGGTCGAACGCTTCGCTGTCTGACGTCTAAATATCCGAACTCTTGGTGCCAACAGCTTCCTTGGGTCGAGTATTCTCATAATTCTCTTCCCGTCGCATCTACTAATTTGTCTCCGTTTGAATTGTCTATCGGTTATCAACCTCCCCTTTTCCCATCACAAGAGCCCGACGCAGCGGTTCCGTCTGCTTTAGCTTTCGTGCGCAGGTGCAAACGCCCTTGGAGGAGAGCTAAGACACTTTTATTACAGAACGTCAGACGAACCAAGGCTGCGGCGGACCGTCACCGGCGACCTCCACCCCGTTATGTGTGTGGACAAAGGGTATGGCTTTCTACCAAGGATCTGCCTCTCCGTGAGCCTTCTCGTAAGCTGGCTCCTCGATTCATTGGGCCATACAGTATATCTAAGGTCATTAATCCGGTAGCGGTCAAGCTTAAGTTACCTCCTAATCTTGGTCGGGTTCACCCTGTTTTTCATGTATCCAGGGTTAAACCAGTGATTTTTGCTCGGAACAATCCCCCTGTCTCTGCCCCAAGACCCCCCGCCCCTCGTCTAGTGGATGGTGCTCCTGTCTATACCGTTAGGAGGTTACTAGATTCTCGTCGCAGGGGCAGAGGTTTTCAGTATTTAGTGGACTGGGAGGGTTACGGTCCGGAGGAGAGGTGCTGGGTTCCGGCTCGGGATATACTGGATCCTGGCCTGATCGAGGACTTCCGTCGGCGACAGGGTGAGTCTCCTCCATGCCCGTCCGGTGCCGGCCATGGGGGGGGGGGATACTGTCAGGACTCCTGGGTGATTTATTGTGTGTGTATGTATTTCTTACCTGTTGGTGGTGGTTCCTCACGGGTTCACTAGCTCCTCCCTCTCGTTTTGGTAATTGTTCACCTGTCGTGTCTCATCAGCTGTTTCCTTTTTAGTGCACGTTGTCCTGTCTCTCGTTGTGCGCTCATTGTCTGGGTTGGTCTCAGTCACGCTGTCCTAGTCCAAGTCGGTTGTTCTTCCTGTCTATTCTCAGTTCTTCAGGTTCGGTCGCAGGCATCTGGAGGCTCGTCTTAGCCCAGAGTTCACACACCTGTGGATACGCGAACTTGACTTCGAGTGAACTGTACTCTGGTTTCGGGTGTTACTGGTGCGCTTCGTGTTTAGGCGAGATCCAGTCTCATCCAAGTTCGGTGAGCTGCCTTTTCTATTAGGCTTTGGTTTTCCTCCTGTCCAGTATATGGACGCTATCGGCAGTCACCTGTCGAGTGAGGATTTCTTTCCGGTCTCCGACCAGAGTGGATTACGTCGCTGGACGCCGTATGAGGTCGTTGTCCCTGTGACTTTTGTGCTGTATCTGACCCTCTCTTTACTCCTCTATTAAACTTTGTGAACTTGCATCTGGCTCCGAGACTTATTCTGACAACTATTTTATTGTCTACAGTTGTGGTCAGGGTTATTGGCAGCCGGGGTAAATATGATCAAAGATGGATGTAAAAATAAATCTTTATCATTTTAATCTTTCATTCAAAAAATTCACAAATATCTAACCGTTCATTGAAAGTGGAGGATAAATCACATTATGGAATAAATGCTTTTCTCTAAAACACGTTGGCCACAATTATCGGCACCCTTTTATTAAATACTTTTTGCAACCTCCTTTTCCCAAGATAAGCGCTCTGAGTTTTCTCCTGTAATGCCTGAAGAGTTTGGAGATCAGAGCTCATTCCTCCACACAGAATCTCTCCAGATCCTTCAGATCGCAGCTCTTCTCTTCCGCTCATCCCTCGTTCTGTACAGGGGTCAGGTCATGGACTGGGACGCTCATGGCAGAAGCTTCATTTGTACTGGGACACATTTGTGTGTTTGTTTTGGATCGTTGTCCTGATGGAAGATCAACCACGGCCCGTTAAGATTTCTAGCAGAAGCGATCAGGTTTTGATTTCTTATCTGTTGGGATTTGCTAGAATTTAGACTTTTTTAAAATCTAATTCAGCTTCATTTCAGCTTTTTATCTCATAATTAGGATCATAATTTAATCATAATTTAGAATTGTAAATCATAATTTTGACTTTAAATCCAACATTTTGAATTTTAAAAGTCCTAATTTCAGCTGTTCATTTCACAATGACTTAGCATGTCATATTTTTGACTATTTATCTAATAAAGAGGACTTTTAAAATCATATCTTCAACATTTTATCTTATAATTATGAATTAGCATGTCGTATTTTCGACTTTTTATCTCCCCATTATGACTTTTAAAATAATATTTTTGACTTTTTATCTCACTATTATGACTTTTAAAATCATATTTTTGACTATTTATCTAATAATGAGGACTTTTAAAATCATATTTTCAAAATTGTATCTTATAAATATGACTTAGGATGTCGTATTTTTGACTATTTATCTAATAATGAGGACTTTTAAAATCATATTTTCAACATTTTATCTTATAATTATGACTTAGCATGTCATATTTTTGACTTTTTATCTCACCATTATGACTTTTAAAATCATATTTTCAACATTTTATCTTATAATTATGACTTAGCATGTCGTATTTTCGACTTTTTATTTCATCATTATGACTTTTAAAATCATATTTTTGACTATTTATCTCACTATTATGACTTTTAAAATCCTATTTTTGACTTTATCTAATAATGAGGACTTTTAAAATCACATTTTCAACATTTTATCTTATAATTATGAATTAGCATGTCATATTTTCAACTTTTTATCTCACTATCCATGATGCCAAGTATCTGAACAAGATGTCCAGGACCTCCAGCAAAAAAATGGGCACAGCATTAAAGATCCAGCGGTGTGTTTAATTCATGGGGATGGGGAACTTTTATCCCTGTTTGCTCCAAACACATCTGGCGGGTTTGCTCTTTTTATAGTGTCATCTGACCACAGAAGCCGATCGCGTCTGAAGCTCCAGTCGTATCTGAACTGAATATGCTGGAGTTTGTTTCTGGAAGAGCGAGGAGGATTTTTCTGGAATCCTCCCAAACAACATGTGGTGATGTAGGGGCTGTTTGATCATTTTTTAGGCTTTCTGACCCCAAGATGCGACTAATCTCAGCGATTCTCCATCTGTGATCCTGTGAGAGTCTTTGTCCACTCAAACTCTCATTAGGATGATACACACACACACACACACACACACACACACACACACACACACACACACACACACACACACACACACACACACACACACACACACACACACACACACGTCCTCTTCCAGATTCAGAACATCTTTAGTTGATTGAACTTCTTAATTATTGCCCTGATGGTGGAAATGGGGATTTTTCAGGTGTGCTAACTGAGATATAAATATTAATGGGAATATACTTCAGATATATTTATTCTAGGGGTGCCAATAATTGTGGCCAATGTGTTTTTGGAGAAAAGCATTTATTTCATAAATAATAATGTATTTATTATTTATGATTTATTATATACCCCCCCATTTTTCTTCAATGAAAGGTTAGAATTTTTGTGATTTTTTTTAATGAAAGATCAAAAGGATAAACTGTGTAGATTTATTTTTACAGCCATTTTGATCATATTTACCACGGCTGCCAATAACTCAGACCACAACTATATATTATGCAGAAAAACCTACAATAGCCTGCTTAATGTCAGGTTTCCATCATGACACTTTACTCCATATAGTGTGACACTGTACCCTATAAAAACAGGTTGTTATATATTTTTATTTTTATAAATATTGTTATAAAAACAATATTATTATTATTTTTTTTAATTCACTGATGGTTCTATTGAGGCATGTTTGACGTAGTTTGACAACTATCCTTTACTGGTTTCTCCTACATAAAATAGAAATAAATACTAACATACATCTACTAGGGATGTGACAAGTATCGGTACTTCGTTACCAAGTCGTTACTGAAATTATAAAAATGTGACGATACCAGCATTTCTGTAGTACCAGTATTACCGACTCCCGAGTATATATTCGGTCTTCACGGCAAACCGTCAAAATAAAAATTGAAATTGGCAATATATTCGGCTAGTGTCCAGAAATTTCGCGGATTGAAAAGATGCTAATGCTTTTATATTTACTGTTGCACTGAAGTCCAAAAGTGAAGAATTTATGTTATTTATTACTTGATTGTTCAAGCTACCTCACAGAAGTGCTCTGTTTGTTTGTTGAATGTGAGGTGAATTAAATAAAAATAAGGAACATCCTGGATCTGTTTTTTCGCTCTTCTTTATTTTTTTTATGTATAATAGAAGTATTGGATCGGGACTCGGTATCGGTAGAAACTCAAAATCAAATGACTCGGACTCGGACTCGAGGGCAAAAAAACCTGATCGGGACATCCCTAGTTGTAGCCGACAGTAGATTTAGCTACGTCTCTATGTAATAATAATACGTCTCCTCTAATAATAATAATCATGCCTAGATGGTTGATTATTTTTCACTTGATACTTTTTTATAATTTTATTTTACTTTTAAATAGCATACAGCCTTTAAATGTTCATGTATTATTTACTTATAATGATTATCATCACAAATAATTAACTTAGTACATTTAATATATATTAATATATATATGGTTAAATAAAACAAAATAAAAATTTTTTTAGCTGTGGTACCGAAATTGGTACTGAGTACCGTAAATTGTTATGGTATTGGTACCGACCAGGGCCTGAAATTAACACCCGACCATGCGCCAAATGCGGGTGAATTTTGCAATTGGCGGGTAACACTGTCAATAGCCAATGAGAATCGAGTGATTCATTGGTTGAGAGGATGCGACTACATTCATGCGATCGGAAAGAAGATGAGGCCTTTCTCTGACTACGTTTTTGATGTGCGAGTATTAAACTGTTGGTGAGTTGGTGAGCAAAATGTTGAAAATATGATTTTAAAAGTCCTCATTATTAGATCAAAAGTCAAAAATATGATTTTAAGTCATAATAGTGAGATAAAAAGTCAAAAATATGACATGCTAAGTCATAATCATAAGATAAAATGTTGAAAATATGATTTTAAAAGTCCTCATTATTACATCAAAAGTCAAAAATATGACATGCTCATTGTGAGATGAACAGTTGAAATTATGACTTTAAAAATTCTGAGATAAAAATTCAAAATTTTGGATTGAAAGTCAAAATTATGACTTAAAAAAATCTAAATTATGATTAAAAGTCCTAATTATGAGATAAAAAGCTGAAACTAGATTTAAAAAAGTCTAAATTATGACCAAAACACACAATATGACATTTAAGAGATGAAATCATGCTTATTATTTTAAATGCGTTTTTAATTTTTTGATTCACACTTATAATAATAATATTTACATTATTGTTTTCATTTTGTGCAATGTATATATTTTTTATATGCGTTTTTACATTTTGAAATCAAGTTTTAATATATTTTATATAATATAACAGACTTGTATAATAAATATATTGGTATATTTGATACCAATATAGCAGGCAATAGCCTCAGCTATTGTACATTTACAACACACGCACACACACACACACAAATCCGGACAAGCACGTGAACAGGCTTAATGTTGAGGAGAAAAAAAAAGTGGCTGGTAAAAAGTCAGTGTGGCAGGTGGACAAAAAAGTTAATTTCAGGCCCGAATTTTGGTACCGTGACATCCCATTCAAATGTTTGATTTTGTTTTGATTATTTTTACTGTATGTCCGATCAGCCTTGGCAAGAGACTTCTTTCAAAAAACATTACAAAATCGTACAGTGATAGTGTATATGTATAAATATGAATATGAATGAAATTCTGAACACATTCAAATCATTATAACATGAAAAATTAAGAATCAGTAGGTGTGCAGACATTTGACAGATATACTGTACATTATCTCATGACTGTATTGTAAACTCATCTCCACAGAATGTCCTATCAACAGGATTTTTCCTAATCAGCGCTTTTCTTTCTTTCTTCCCCTGCAATGCCGGTTTCAGTGTGACGTGAGCAAGAATACACTCTATGGATTTTTCCATTAACACATGAAATAGAGAAGAGCTTACCAGTTAATCACTTACACGCTCTACAAAAACGTGTTTAATTGGAAAGTTATCAAATAACTCAGCACACAGTGTGCCTCCTGAAAGCAGATATTGATTTCAGGTTCCCAGAGCTATCGCACAAATGCCATCTCCACCAGAGTTTCCCATCAGCGGCCGTCAAACCAGCGCGCGGACAGTGATTGATCCTTTACAAAGTGGATGACCATTGATCATTACTCAATCATGGAGATGATTCCAGCCTGTAAAACGTCCCTGTCTAAACAGCTCATTCATCTTTAGACGTCAAAACGGCTTCAGAGCGACAACAGCATCCACCGAATGATGGCTCTGCCAGTTCGGAAAACCCGCAAACGTCGGATTTCATTTGCCCAGCTTCTGTCTAAAGTTGATATCTCATGCTACATTTTCCAGTTCTTTAAAACCACGAATGCAAAATGAATGCTCAGCGAAGTGCGAACCGAGCAATTGCAAACAAAGTTAAGGCTACGATTCACTAAACACATTTCATGCTACAGACTTGAAGATTTGGATAACGGTTCTATTGTGCCATGCCGTATATCTGTCTGCGCTCCATCAGATATGCCAGTCTGCACCTGCTGGGACAATAATCTGGTCCTGCCAGAACTGGCACGGCTGCGGGTGTAAATTAGAGAGACGGGTTTGGACTCAGGGACTGAAATGTCAGACGTCTTGGCGTTTATTCCCTGCTGATCATCACTAAACCTGATCCGGAACTTCCCTTTAGAAATAATGACAAGACAAAATGTAACGAGTGCCCTCAATGTATGTTAGAGCAATGGACCAGTTTCTGGGTTAGTGGAGAACAGAATTAATAAATCACAGAATCATATGAGGAAAATACTCAACAAAATAATATAGTGTAATTCAACAGTCACATACACTAAATAAACAAGATCTGAAAATAAAAAAAAAACACATTTATACACAAATTGTGTTGTCTTTTGTTTTCTTCCCTTATTCTATTAAGATTCGATTTCTCTTTTTTTCTCTTGGAAGAATTTGATCTACTTTATCTTTGTCTTTCTCAGTCGGGGACACTAAATATTCAACTATATTACTGATCAGCTCATTTCAATTATCATAAAGTCATAATTAATGTTGAAAATGTGATTTTAAAAGTCCTCATTATTAGATCAAAAGTCAAAAATATGATTTTAAAAGTCATAATAGTGAGATAAAAAGTCTAAAATATGACATTCTAAGTCATAATTATAAGATAAAATGTTGAAAATAGGATTTTAAAAGTCCTGATTATTATATCAAAAGTCAAAAATATGATTTTAAAAGTCATAATAGTGAGATAAAAAGTCAAAAGTATGACATGCTAAGTCATAATTATAAGATAAAATGTTGAAAATATGATTTTAAAAGTCCTCATTATTAGATCAAAAGTCAAAAGTATGATTTTAAAAGTCATAATAGTGAGATAAAAAGTCAAAAGTATGACATGCTAAGTCATAATTATAAGATAAAATGTTGAAAATAGGATTTTAAAAGTCCTCATTATTATATCAAAAGTCAAAAATATGATTTTAAAAGTCATAATAGTGAGATAAAAGTCAAAAGTATGACATGCTAAGTCATAATTATAAGATAAAATGTTGAAAATATGATTTTAAAAGTCCTCATTATTAGATCAAAAGTCAAAAATATGATTTTAAAAGTCATAATAGTGAGATAAAAAGTCAAAAGTATGACATGCTAAGTCATAATTATAAGATAAAATGTTGAAAATATGATTTTAAAAGTCCTCATTATTATATCAAAAGTCAAAAATATGATTTTAAAGTCATAATAGTGAGATAAAAAGTAAAAAGTATGACATGCTAAGTCATAATTATAAGATAAAATGTTGAAAATATGATTTTAAAAGTCCTCATTATTAGATCAAAAGTCAAAAGTATGATTTTAAAAGTCATGATATTGAGATAAAAAGTCAAAAATATGACATGCTAAGTCATAATTATAAGATAAAATGTTGAAAATATGATTGAAGCGAAAATCCAAAAAACATTTCTGGGTAATGTACAGAATTACTCAAATTGCACTCAAACAAAAATCCGGGGTTATTATAACCCTTGTTTGGGTCTAATATTGATAAACCACTATTGGGTTTTAAAAAAATAATAAAAAATGTAAACAAATGGTTGGGTTTGTCCATATTTGACCCAAAAATGGGTTGAAACATTGTCTCTGTTGCATATAATTGTGTGGTTTGAAAAACACTCTCACCCCTGCAAACAGTTCAAAACATACATTACATCTCGACTAACCAAAGGGGACAACTAAATTAATTCAGGAGTATACGGAAAAATAAACATCCACAGCTCCGTTTTAACATCAGTGATGTCAAACGTTCATTCCATGGTGGTGTGTTTTGTTCAGTGGAAGAGAGAAATTCAACTAAATAATGGTTGAACAGTTCTCTTAAAATATAACGGGGAAAGCTCAGTTACTTCACAGGATCAATCGAGAGCTAATTGTGATTTAAACAATCCCGTCTGAAGCTGATTTATGATCGCAGTGGGCTGGAAGGTTATCAGACCTGTGGAAACACACTTATCGCTCGCGGACATCCATGGCTCCTGTTCAAAGACTGAGTTCAAGGTGTGTTATCAGAGGATGTGCCTGATAGTGTCCTAAAGCTGTTGTTTGATGTTTTGCCAGTATTAATATTAATCTTGCGTGATTAAACTATATCTGTTGCAGATGCCAGCTTGTTATGGCATCATTGTGCTCCTGACACAAAAAGCTGCTGTAAACGGTAAGCATCAATCAGCATAACAAAATATCAGCGTATCCTTTAACTATTGTAATGTGTGCATGAGGACTGCTATAGACGCAGTGTGTATAGTGTCTGCTTATGTAGGGTGTTCCACATTTCCACATCTGAATGTATTAAAGGGGCACTTCAGCGTGTGTATTTAAACTGGGTCATTTATGTACACTGTAAAAAAAATCCCCATAAAAATTACGGTAAAAAATCGGCAGCTGTGGTTGCCAGAACTTTACCGTAAAAAATACGGCAGTAACGTTTTAGGTTTTTAGGGACAGCACCATATAATTTAACCCTTAATCGTCCCTCAGGGTTTACGTTTGAGTCCCTTGGGGTCAGATAGACCCCAAACTTTTACAGAGCGATTGCATAAGGAAATATAATTTTTTTACATGGAAAACTATATATCATTTTTTTTATTTACTTCTCAACTATACATTTATGCTGTGTTTTTGTGGGTATTTGGTAGTTTTTTACCTATTTGCTGCACAAATACCTAACTATGTCATTAATTGGCTCATTAAAAATCATTTTTTTATGAAAAAATCACTTGAATGATGATCTTAAATAAATATAAATAGTTTTTGGACATTGCTCTATGTGTTAGGGATAGAACACCGCCATCTGTAGGTTTGTGGAAAAACTTTAGGAATTATAGTTAAAGAGAAAGAGAGCAATGACCACATTATCCACTAGAGGTCCATAGGGAAGTTAAGCAGAAGTTAAGCTGCCTTTCATCTTTCTTTTATTTGCCCTTTTCCCTCTCTTTCTCATGATTGTTCCATGTTGCATTTGTGCTCTAGTATTTGTCCTTCATTTATGTATGGAATTTTTTCAGATTTATGCCAGTTTTGTTGATTTTATTTGCTAGTTTCTATAAAAATGCTCTCTGTTACAGTCACAGACGTGTGTGTTTGTGTGCGTGTGTGTGCGTGTGTGTATGAGACAGAAAGTTCGTTCCACTTTGTGTTTATGCTCTAGGACCAGATCTTGATATAAATGTAGACATTTTCAGATTTATAATGGATTTAGTTGATTTTTTTTTACAAACAAAGTGAAAAAAAAGCATTTTTTACATTTTCCCATTCATTGCCAAAATCCAAAAAAATGCTCCAGACACCTGTGTTTGTGTGTGTGTGTGTGTGTGTGTGAGTGTGAGTGAACATGCTTGTTCCATATTGCATTTGTGCTCTAGTATTAGTACTTCATTTATGTATGAAAATCTTTCAGATTTATGCCAGTTTTGTTGATTTTATTTGCCAGTTTCTATAAAAACGCTCTCTGTTGCAGTCACACACATGTGTGTGTTTGTGTGTGTGTGTGTGCTTGTGTGTATGAGACAGAAAGTTCGTTCTACTTTGTGTTTATGCTCTAGGACCAGACCTTGATATAAATGTGGAAATTTTCAGATTTATACTGGATTTAGTAAAAAAAAATTGACAAAAAAAGTGAAAAAAATGTATTTTTTACACTTTCCCATTCATTTTCAATGTGGGGTCAATCTGACCCCGAGGGACTTAAACGGTAAAATTTTTTTTACACACCTTTAGAACAACCAAATCAAGACCAGATTTTGTGTGCATGTTTAGATAGATTATTTAGGAAAAGTCACCGAGTCTCATGGCCCTGAGATGAAGGGAACACTTTTAAAAAATGGAGGAAAAGTCCAGTGGGGTCAGCTGGAGCCCAAGGGACGATTAAGGGTTAAAGGTTTATAATGTAATAATTACGGTAATTTTTTTTTATTTGTTTACAGTTCAAAACCGTATAATTTAAAGGTTAACATTGTAATGATTATGTTTACACTGTAAACAATTTACGGTAAAAAAACATATTTCATTAACTGAAATAATGTTACATTACCAACCTATTGAAATACTAATATCTGTTATGTACCTTTAATATATACGGACAACCACCAATCACAGCGGAGATGAGAATCACATGATCAATCAAAGCTCATCACAAGCAGCTTTTAAGAGGACAATACTAATATATAGAAGAGCTCAGAGTCATTCACACACACACTAAACACCATCATGGTAAACATGTGAAATTTAAAAAATGCAATAAACATTAATTTAACAACATCAGATGTAACATAAAACCCTAATGTACATAACTGATTAGAAAAAAACAAAGAAGAAACAGTTATTGCAATGAAAATACATAAAATCCGAAGTGTCACGCAGGGAATTCTGGGAATGTCAATTTACGGGTTTTCACTGTAAATTACACAATGACTTGTTCTTTTTAACTTCCAAAAACTGTCAATTTAACGGTATTTTACTGTAAATGTAAGGTTAGATCTATTACACTGCAAAAAATGCTTTTCTTACTTAGTATTTGTGTATTGTTTTCAGTCCAAATATCTAAAAAATCTTACATTAAGAAGCATTTACTAGACAAGCAAAAGTTGTCGTCTCGTTTTGGGGGAAAATAACAAAAAAAATTGCTTAAAATAAGCTAAATAATCTGCCAATGGGGTAAGCAAAATAATGTTGTTTTCTGTTTGAATTAAGATTATTTTACTTACCCCATTGGCAGATTATTTTGCTAATTTTAAAGGGGTGGTAAATTTTTTTATTCTACACTGCTCTGTCCCTCCTTGTAAAACGGTCTGATGCTTTCCGGGTTGTATGAAGCCAGTCCCTCAAAAATACACAATGGGCTCAGATTGGTTAGCTGGCCCAGTGTGTTGTGATTCGCTAACCGCAGTGCACGTTTGTCGGAAACGTCACGCCCCTTACCTGGAGGCTCGTCAATAAAACCATACCAATCTGAGCCCGAATCAGACCCAGAACATTTGAGTGAAGATGATCGAGCAGAAGCTGTTCAGTCCTAAGAGTAAAGACTGCGGATCTATAGTGATCGCTACTGAATGGCACTGTTACTTTTGTATTTTTAGAACGATTATAGCCAAATATCTGTCACAAGAACTATTAACCCAAAACACTAAACACTGGCTTTACTATAGTAGCCAAATCACACACAGAACCATGTTTAGCATGCCTGTAGATACATAATACATAAAAGCTCTAATCAAAGAATCATTTACACTAATGCCAGGTTCGCTGTTGAGATTTTAACGTTAGTGTTTGTAATGTTAGGTGTTCGTCGGATAACGTTAAGTATGAATGAGCATTTAACAGACTGGTTTGCAGAACAGCGTTGTCATCTGTTTACTTCCTTGCTACAACCTATTACAGGAAAACACATCAATGAAAAATAAATCAGACTTACAGGTTGTGGCCCGTGAACAGCTTCTGTTTGTAAATCCAACTTTCAGGACAAGCCGTTGTGCATATCCTGCATTGAACTCGCGAACATTGTGAAAGTTTTCCTCCGTGAGATGTGCTGCGGGAGCCCCGCACGTGCCTGTTCCCTTCTGTCTCATACACACGTGCATATAACATGTTGTATGTTAAACGCTCTGCAACGCACCCCTGTCCCTATGAAGGCTGAACAAAGCAAGTACCCCAGACCTGCAATCCGGATGAATATAACAGCGTTTCCTCGACATCGCGGCAACAACACTCCAGCCTACTAACCACAACAGCGCCGCGATACAAAATGGCCTCACCCCCCCCCCCCCCCTATTTAATATTCTCGGAGGAGGGGTTTATGTAAATATTGAGCCTGGTGATGTCACCAACCCTGGAGGAATGTGTAGTAGTCCCTAGCGGCCGTTTGCTGTTGTTCTTAGAAATGGATTTCTTTAAAAGCAAACATCTCCCTTTGCTTTAAACTTTGAACGTTGTAACTTTGCAGATGTTGTTTATGCTAAAGCAGCAACATTACACGCTAGCTTAAGTTAGAATAGTGAAATCGTGGTTTACCACCCCTTTAAGCAAAAACTCCCTTAATTTTTTGTTATTTCCCCCAAAACAAGACAAAAACTTTTGCTTGTCTAGTAAATGCTTCTTAATGTAAGATTTTTTTAGATATTTGGACTGAAAACAAGACAAAAATACTAAGTAAGAAAAGCATTTTTTGCAGTGTACAGTTATTCACCGTATATAGTACGGAAACTTTCTGTTAACCAATTAACTGTTTTTCACCGTAGCATTTTTACAGTAAAATACCGTTAAAATCACAATCATTTTTTTACAAATTCAACATTTGAATTTGGTGCCTTAGACCGAGAAAATATATTTTTGTCTCATGTGGATGAAAGACAACAACTCCCAGAATGCACCACATTTGTGTGGCTATCAATGTTTAATATGAATTATTTTATGAAAATGAAAAGAGGCAGAGTGGTGTTGAACGTGCGTGTGTCTCTTTCGCTTCATAGGCTCGATTTACACGTGCGTCCAATTCGCTGCGAGTGGATTCAAAATGGTCAAGCGTCCAACTATACAAGAATTTGATTGGGTGTGAGCGCAGCATCAGAAGGTATAGTTACCCGGACTGCAAGGTAGATCGCTAGCTTTGGTAATGGAGCTTATAGCAGCGCTGCAAAATGACACTTGTGTGGTGTAGATTGTAAGAGTGTGTGTTAGTGCTGAAATATGACAGTGGTCAGCAGTTTCCATGACAGGCATTTTCAGCTAACTCGTCTCTCAGGGCTATTTGAGAACACATTTGTGCATTAGAGCCACTTAACAGTAACATGCCTCCTTCTCCCTCAAGATCAATACTGTTGAAGTAGACATCACCTGCTCCCTTTATCATGTGATAATTGCTGATGCTTCCTGCCCTTCTCCTTTCCCTTCCAGCCTTTATAACCAGACTTTTCTCTGTTGGCCAATCTTGTCCATTTTGTAGCATGACAAGAACTGCCCCACTAATACAGGAACGAACCATCAGACTAAGGGGCCGTTTACATGACACCGTTTTCAACTAAATATGGAAAACTTTTTTTTTTAATGAGCTTTGGCCGATATTTAGTTGTTTTTAGGTTGTGTTGTAAAGTAACCAAAATCCAACATTGAGCCAACGTCGTAATGACGTCAGATACTGACATTTAGTCGTGAGGTGTAGTGACCAAAACCCAACGTCTCCTTAACGTCATAATGGTAACGTCCACACAACGTCAAATTATAACATCATTAGACGTTGATCTTTAGTTGTTTTTAGGTTGTGTTGTAAAGTAACCAAAATCCAACATTGAGCCAACGTCGTAATGACGTCAGATACTGACATTTAGTCGTGAGGTATGGTGACCAAAACCCAACGTCTCCTTAACGTCATAATGGGAACGTCCACACAACGTCAAATTATAACATCATTAGACATTGTTGGTTTTAGGTTGTGTTGTTAACTAACCAAAATACAACGTTGAGGCAACGTCTCAAGCCGACGTCATACTGACGTCAATCTCCAACGTTGGACGGACATTGGAGGTTGACGTCGATATGATGTTGGGTTCTGACTTCTACACGATTTTAATTTTCAACCACAATGCAACGTCTGTCCGATGTTGGGGACCAATGTCAATCTGACGTCATATTGACGCCAGTGCCTGCGTCAATCACTGTTCACACGGATCCGTGAAAAAAACAACTACAATGCAATGTCACTATAGACTGAACACACAATTGAAAATAGAATTGAAACTCGTTCTTAAAGGGATAGCTCACCCAAAAACGAAAATATGATGTTTTTCTGCTTACCCCCAGGGCATCCAAGAGGTAGGGGTCTTTGTTTCTTCAGTAGAACACAAATGAAGATTTTTAACTCCAACCGTTGCCGTCTGTCAGTCGTATAATGCATGTGAATGGGGTCCAATTCTATTAGAGTAAAAAAAAACATGCACAGACAACTTCAAATTAAACCCTGCGGCTCGTGACGACAAATTGATGTCTTAAGACACGAAGCGTTCGGTTTCTGCGAGAAACGAGCAGTATTTATGCCATTATTTCACCTATTATCAGACGAATGTCATCAGCTCTCCAGACCGCCATAAATTCCTGTGAGTGAGGTCAAAATACCAGCAGGATCATAGATATATATATACGTAGATTCCTCATTCGACCGATCCGCACCGGCACTAATGAGGTATCTATGTATATATCTATGATCGCGCTGGTATTTTGACCTCACTCACAGGAAGTTATGGCGGTCTGGAGAGCTGAAGATATTAGTCTGATAATAGGTGAAATAATAGCATAAATACTGCTCTTTTCTCGCAGAAACCGATCGTTTCGTGTCTTAAGACATCAATGTGTCGTCATGAGCCGCAGGGTTTAATTTGAAGTTGTCTGTGCATGTTTTTTGTCCCATTCACATGCATTATACGACTGACAGACTGCAACGGTTGGAGTTAAAATCTTCATTTGTGTTCTACTGAAGAAACAAAGACACCTACATCTTGGATGCCTTGGGGGTAAGCAGATAAAAAAAAAATGTTTGGGGGGGTGAACTATCCCTTTAATATTAATTTAGACTTGATCAAACACTAGATTTTTAAAATGTGAATTTTAAGAACTTACATCCTAATATTTGTTTAATTATACCCATACAAGCACACACAAGTGAATATTAATGAATGCAAGCGAATGCTGAATACTTGAATGGGAACATATGACAGGGACACATTTACAGTTTATCTATTCAGCGTGAATGATTCAAACAATGTTACTAGCAAGTCCCTGTCAAGCTTTAAACGCAAGTCAAAATCACTGGTGACTTGTATGACTAGAAGGGCTCAATTCTGTCGCTCCATAAAGACATGGATGAGGAGTTTGGTGTGGAGGAACTTGAGTCCTAACCTCAACCCAATAGAACAGCTTTGGGATGAATTAGAGCGGAGACTGAGAGCCAGGCCTTCTCGTCCAACATCACAAATGCGCTTCTAGAAGATTTCCCATAAACACACTCCTAAACCTTGAGGAAAGCCAGAAGAGTTGAAGCTGTAAAAGCTGCAAAGGGTGGGCCGACTCCATATTAAACCCTACAGATGTGCATGTGAATACACAAAACGTTAACGGCATAAAAAGTGGATAGTTCCCTTATACAATAATATAATGCACAGCTAACAAATCTGAATTCGAACATAGAATTTCTGCATTATGTCTACATCAGACGATCAGTGAACAGACGGTGGTCATCTGATGGTGTTACTGTCCAATGCATGAGGGTTTATGCCGGACAGGTGCTGATGTTCACAGAGCCAAACAATCAGCAAGACTTTTTCCCCCTATGGCCGCTTTATTTTTGATATTCTAGTGGGCATTTGGCTTGTAAAACTGGCTGCCACTGAACTCAGCGTGCATTTGAGAACCATGAATACAACGCCTAAAGGCAAAACACACAACAGACTCAAACACAAACACATAACACACTCAAAATGTCAAACGACTTTAAACATTCATTTCCGGAAATCTGCTTTATCATTAGTTTGCTACCTTCTGCATGCATTTAGCCACGGTAATTTTTGTACCGACTTGCAAACGTCTCCAAACTAAACACATCCTGGCCCATGCGAGATGCTGATAAGTATAGCCGTGCTGTATCTGCTGTAGCAGGAGCGTATCTTCACATATACAGACAGCGAAATCCTGTCCGTCTTATTTCCTTTAGTGGTGGTAGACTCATTTTCCTCTGCACTGCAGGTGTCTGGCCATGATACAGGCGTGGGATACAGTGAGAGATAATGCTTATTCTCATGAACTATTGCTGAGCATTTTGATTGAACTGTCAGATCAAGTCGCAATTCCAACAAGAAATCTGTCAAGCACGCTTTTTCACCTCATGTTTATTTTCTGCCAAAAGCCCGGGCCGTTTCCTTCAAATGTCATTGTGCTCGAGTCAACATATTACCCATCCTACCATCACCGTGTCCGTTCAGCTTTTCTCACAAAAACTGTTTGCAGAGATGTGATTCATTGCACGACACGTCAAATGTGAAATTTGGTTTGGGTTCCCAGGAGGGAAAAAAAGTGTTAATCAGAGGCTGCTCTTTCTCAGCTCTCAGTTGTTTCATTAAATTGTCAACAATCGCTGATGTTTGCCCTAAAATTCCCTAGAAACATAAAACATTTTATCTTAATTTTCTTTTCTTTGTTCACTCTAAAAAGTCATTCAGGGGACTTGTTACCACAACTTAAATAAATGCATGGTTGCAAGTTAAACATTCTCCATTAAACCTGTAGAGTTCTGTTGATCATTACATCAACTTAATATATTCTGTAATCTAAACTCAAAAACTGTTGCCCACCTTAAGACTTGTTTGCAGGAAGAATTTGACAAAATTACACCTGAAACACTTCATCACTTGGTGTCTTCAGTCCCTAAACGTCTTTTAAGTGTTGTGAAAAGGAATGGCAACATTACAAAGTGGTAAATGCTTTACTGTCCCAACTTTTTTTGAAATGTGTTGCAGGTCTGAATGACAGGAAAGGATGCATATTTACAAATGACATGAAGTTGACCAGACAAAACATGAAATATTTTGTGTTCATATTGTCTGCTATGAAATACAAGTCAAAGTAAATTTAGAAATCACTTCTTTTTTTTTTTTGGCGTTTTCCATACTGTCCCAACTTTTTCTGATTTGGGGTTGTAATTAAATTGTCTGATAACTTCCGAAATTAGGCAGTGAATTCCTAGTTCCCAGCATGCTTTGCATAGAACTGGATAAGGAGAATAAATGTTGAAGTGTTAATGTATTTGTTTTTGGTGAAGGGAAAGACAGAGTTTCTGTCATGTTGAAGTTTTCATGGCTCCCATCAGGGCCGGCCCGTGGCATAGGCGGAATAGGCAAATGCTAGGGGCGCCACTCATCCAAAATGTATTACTGATACTATTTTATTCATATTAATTCGAAATATTACCAAATAAAGCGAAAAAAACGTAACTAAGTCCCCCGCATCTTCCCGGTCCGCTTCATCAATCTCCCCCTGCCGAGCTAGGCTAGGCTACTTGAAGTGCGTCAGAAATATAATGCGCGAACAGTTCAACGCTGGTTATTTTTTGTCACATCGCCTCTCGCCGCATCTAACAGGATTGCTTTAATTTTTTAGGGTTCTTGGCCGCTCGCGCCAGGTGTAGACACGGTGAAAGTTGCCTGATTATTTATGACGGATTGCAGAATTGTAGTGTCAAAAAGACAGAAGCCTCTGATAAAGGGAAGATAAGGGATACACTGCTCTTCTTACTTAGTATTTTTGTCTTGTTTCTAGCCTAAATATCTAAAAAGTCTTAAATCAAGAAGCATTTACTAGATAAGTAAAATTACATAAGATATATTTTCTTGTTTAAATGAATTGAGTTTCTGCTTAAAACAAGCTGAATTATCTGCCAATGCGGTGAGAAAATGATCTTGTTTCTGATTGAAATCTTGTTTTTTGTTTCTGTCCCAAACAGAAATAAGATTATTTTTCTCACCCCATTTGGCTGATCATTTTAGCTTGTTTTAAGCAAAAACTCACTTCATTTAGTTTTTTTCCCCCCAGAAAACAAAAATTTTACTAGTAAATGCATCTTGATTTAAGAATTTTTAGATATTTGGACTGGAAAAAAGAAAAAAATACTAAATAAGAAGAGCATTTTTTGCAGTGTAAAGATTGATGAATGAACAGTTTATTTAATTGCATAGTAAAATACTAATGTTCACTAATTAATTCCAGTTTTACCTTAAACTATATGCAAGCAGCTGTTCTGGGTTGACCACAGACAGTGTGATTTTGTACAAAAAAAAATCATATCCGTTTTTTTAAAGGCATGTAATATCACTTTTTAATAGCCTAATGTTTTTACTCTACAGTTGTGCAGTTTTAAGTGGATATATGGCATTTATTAAATGTATTTGCCAAAATTAGTAATGATATTTATATACAGATTTATTTAAAATAGCAACAATAAATGAAATAGCAATTCATGTGTTACTAGTGTCTCATTTTGAAGAATATTACTGAATAAAAAAATTGCAGTAAAAAGCAATATTAACTTCTCCATTATTGTTGTTCAGTCGGTGTACAAGTGGGATGATTGGTCGGTATAGTTTATGTCCCGCCCCTCCTCCACTGTGATTGGACGGCCGGTGACGGTTTACAAAGTGACCGTGATGAGCGCTGCCTATTACCCAACGTTGAACAGTGAAAAAAAAAAATCAACTCTTGAAATATTCATACATGAAAATCCCTCACCTTTCAGTGAAATTCGCCGTTTTGAAACCAAAATAGGTGACCTACGGGAATCGTGTAGTTTCGATGAGAATTTTTTTGGGGGGGGTATTCAAATTCCGTGAACTGCGAACAGATGCGCATTCCAGAAGAATCTGATCAGTTACTGATCCACTGATCAGAGCCCTGACTACTGAACTAGGGAGCTGATTGAGACGCACCCTCAGTGAACTGCGATTCAGTGAACTATATAATATAAGCGCAAGTCTGGAGAAACAGGCGTACATTTATTCTCTTTCAGTGTTGAGCAACGTAGCCTGCATGTGTTACATTATTGTGTTAATAATAACTAAAGTATCTAATTATGTTACATATTATTTTGTATGAAAACTAGCGCGTTAGTTACTTATGGATTAAAAAGTACCCTATCAGTGCTGCGCGAGCTGTCTCTCACAAACACAGATGCGCACACACAGACAGATAGTTGTAAAATGAAAATTGACGGACAAAGTTTAAATTTTGTTTTTGCTTGCATTTTTTTTCTGTCAAAATGTCAGAAAGCATTTTGTATTATCCATCCGTGTTTTTAAAATTAGTTAAATGACAGACGTTTTACTGTTAACACAGCCCTCATTACATGTCGGATTCGTTTAAATTATACTTGATATTCTTTTTAGAAGAAGTGATTGGTTTTGCTATTAATGGACTCTATTGTCTATTCATTGTCAACTGTTTTCTATAAATATGTTTGTACTGGCTAACATTTATTCAGCTAATGCGTGTCCTGTTTAAAATGTGGGCCTACAATGTTCAAATGCAAAGACAGCACATCACAAATAGAAACCCTTGTCCCTGTGGTATTTAGTATCATATTAGGATACTGGAATAATAAATTAAGTGGCCTATCTTAAATATACGCACACTGTTCCTTTGTTTTTGTTTTTTTACTGTTTCTTAGGGGTTTCTTAATTTTAGACTAGTTGACCAGCATTATATGCAACCTCTCCCCAGGTTGGCAAAAAAAGCATCTCACAATGCATCAGATTGATGCTTTAAAATATTAAATATTAAAAATGTTCTGCCGGGGGACCATGCTCACGGACCCCCCTAGAGGGGTAATATCCTTCACACCAATTTCACTCCTGACCCATTTTCATGCCTGAATATTATTATGGTCCATAGTGCATCAAAATGCAATGTCGTCAGTTTGCGACAAAACGACCTATAGAGTCTTTTTGTTTTGGAGGACAGTCTGTAAAATCAATATGTAAAGGATGACTCATAAAGAGATTTCTTCTGATAGCAAACTTTGGCATCTTGGCAGATCTGCGCACAGTTGGATGCGTTGTAGGAGACTTTCCAATAATCCCATTTGTTTGAAACCATTGAAATCCCATTTGTGGGATATAAATGGTGCATAGTTTAACATTAATCACGATAAATGAAATTACAGTAAATCAGAAAAATTAGGACTCAAGCAATTGTATATTTAGCCTTTTCAAACATATGTCAAATGATTTTGATAGCCCTATTACCAGGTTTACAATAACATCAATTAACCTTTATAATTGTTGGCATACGCTCATAACCTGCTCTTTAACCTCTTGTGATGGAGTTTGACATGCTGCAAGGTTTTTTCCCCGTCAGTGATTAACTCAATCAGCAGATTCCCCTCCATTCGTCTGGGTAGAGATTTAAACAGAAGGCCTTTGCATGTCGAGGGAGAATCCTGTCACTAATTGGAGCGACGCAAAGACACTTAATGAGAATGCGGAAACAATATGAAATGGGGAAAAAAAACAGTCCCTGTGTTTAGAATATACCCTCAGAGGAAACTTGTGCTTTGACATTTAAAGCAAACAAATCCATATGGTGGGTCTGGACGCCCACACATTAAGCAATGTGCGACAGCAGCTCTGCGATGAAATTGAATTACTGTATGCTTTGAAATCCCAAAGCGGCGGAACGAATGGCGAGGGTTTGACAAAGAGCGAGTCCGGCCCGTTTCTAATGTCCGAACAGTCGGACGAACAGCAGCCGATGGTCCTTGTGCGGGAGAGCTATCAGCGGAGTCAAAGTGCGACATGCAGGGCATTCTGGGAATTAAATGTGTCACAAGTCATTAACCCTGAGCTTAGTGTTGGATGTGTGGACGCCCATAGGCAGGGCAGAACGCTATTGATTCCCCACACACTGGCCCTGATGCTGGGGGCGAGGTCAAGGCGAAGGGGACGATACTGTGAAATCCACAGCTGCTCTCCTCCATTCTCTCCCTTGTGTGGGGTCCATTCCTCTGAGTGACCTCAAAGTGAGTCGACCAGGCCGTGAAGAGACTGTAAATGTCTCATTCGGTCAGTAATACTTTGCTGTCTTCTGTTAGCAGTCATGCTATGATTGGTCATTTGGTTCACTTAAAACGTGGCTTGAAATTACACTGGTCTACAGCCAAAATGCCTGTGAAATAAGTCAATGAGAACGAAAATTATTGTTTGGCTTTAGTTTTTAAGAAATGCTATTGGTCAGTATATAGGACCCTTGACTTGGGAATGGCTGAGGATGAGTGAGTAATAAAGGGAAGGGATCTCATCTTAAACCAGAAATTACAAAAAATTACTAAAATGCATATTTGACTGGATCTATGAATACATCTATGACTGGGTTGGTCCCCATTTTACTGCCAAAACAGCTCTGACCCGTCGAGGCATGGACTCCTCTAGACCCCTGAAGGTGTGCTGTGGTATCTGGCACCAAGATGTTGGCAGAAGATCCTTTAAGTCCTGTAAGTTGCGAGGCGGGGCCTCCATGGATCGGACTTGTTTTTTCAGCTCATCCCACAGATGCTCGATTGGATTGACGCCTCAAACTCGCTGTTTTGCTCCTCAAAGCATTCCTGAAGCATTTGAGCTTTGTGGCGGCGCATTATCTGCTGAAAGAGCCACAGCCACAGGGAAAACCGTTTCCATGAAAGGCTGGACATGGGCTCAACAATGCTGAGGTAGGTGGGACGTGTCGAAGGAACATCCACATGATGGAGGACCCAAGGTTTCCCAGCAGAACATTGCCCAAAGCATCACTGCCTCCGCCGCCACACCTTCTTCCCATAGTGCACCTGGTGCCATGTGTTCCCCAGGTAAGCCACGCCTTCTTCCCATAATGCACCTGGTGCCATGTGTTCCCCAGGTAAGCCACGCCTTCTTCCCATAGTGCACCTGGTGCCATGTGTTCCCCAGGTAAGCCACACCTACTTCCCATAGTGCACCTGGTGTCATGTGTTCCCCAGGTAAGCCACACACACACACACACACACACGGCCATCCACGTAATGTAGAAGAACACGGGATCATCAGACCAGGCCATCGTCTTCCATTGCTCCGTGGTCGATTCATCAGGTTGTTCATGACAATGCTAGTAGCATTTTTTTTAAAGGGGGGGGGAAACACTCAGTTTCAGTCAGTCTCATGTCAATCTTGAGTACCTATAGAGTAGCATTGCATCCTGCATATCTCCGAAAAGTCTTTATTTTTATTATAATTATAAAAGAAAGATGCGCTGTTCCGAGTCTTTCCGAAAAAAGCCGTGCGGCTGGGGGCGTATCGTGTGGGCGGAGCTAAAGAATGTAGAGCGCGCGCCGCTGTTACTGTGTTGAGTGCGTCTGAAAGCTGCGTCATCCCTAAAAGCGGGAAAAAACTTTATTCAACATAAAAAATGGCTTTTAATCGGATACAGCCATACATCTATGATCCGGAATCAGACCAAGAGGCTGAAGTTGAACAGGAGCAGCAGCAAAAACGACTAGAGCAGGACGTCTCTATGTGGTATAAGTTACACTAACTATATAATATGCTTAGCGGCTTGTGTTATTTACACATTTATACTTTAATTATATCGTGTGTGTGTGTGTGTGTGTGTGTTTACGCGTGGTTTGTGTAGACATGATTTGTAGTAAGCGGACTGGTTTTGCGCGTCAGGCTAGTGTTTACATAGAAAGACATGGAATAGTAGCGCATTTGAATGAAGAAGCGCGCTTATTTAGTTCAACATATTTCCCCATTCTTTGTGTATTGTTGTTTGGAGTGCTTTTACAATACACAAACATACACATATAGTGGCCAGCTAAACAAATGTACACACTATACATCGCATGCTCCATTGATCAATACGTGGTCATGTTTGGGCTACTTGATGGGCATAGGCAAAAACATAAATTTGAAGCAGTCTTACTCACTGCCTGCGGTTCCAACGTTGGGACCTTTATCGTTGGGACCGCTCCATCCTTCAGTATTAGGCGATTTGAAAATCCGGAAAAGCAAATTCCATCCACTTTTGCCTTAACGCGGGGTTATTTGGCTACGAGCCAGCGCTTTGATGGGCGTAGCCAATTGCTTTCACGCGCTCTCTCTCTCTCTCTCTCTCTCTCTCTCTCTCGCGCGCGCTCTTCCGGTAGAATTGTCCGTACGGCCCATACAAGGAAATTCCGCCCTGTTGACGTCAAGCGGACCCATGATCGAAAAAAACTTTCCGAAACTTATGACTAACAGGAAGTACTAATTTTGGCAAAGAAATACTCCCATCAAACGTCCACCTTAGCTTTTGAAACTGTGTCCATGTTTAGCATGGGAATCCAAGTCTTTAACAGTGAAAAAAGATCAGTATGCATGAAACAGCATTTCACCCCCCCTTTAAATAAATTAATCAATAAAATATTGCAGTATTTTAGTTTTGTTTAAAGGTAAAGGTATATAAGTGTAGCTAAAGGTATAGTTTACTGAAACATTACATTTTTAAAATATATTTGGTGTTTTTATGCCAACTTTGAATGGACTAAAAACTCATTAAAAAGTCTATGTAATAGTAACATAACTTTATATTGTCTCTCGTCAATTGGCAAAGGAATTGCATTTCATTTCTGATTCAAGAGAAACGAGAAGCAGAATTGATAAATTCCTTATTCCTTATGCACAGCAGAGTGCAATGTAAAACTCTATGGACAAAAGCAACTTCCAAATGCATAAATGTGAAGTATGTAAGGGTTAAGACTTAGTTTGATCGCCTTTATGCCCTTGAAGTAGGCACCAGGCAACTCCCCAGAAAACATTTATATGTGGGGGCCATATGGTTATGAAATGGGCTGAAATATGGGCTCTATATGGGATTTTCTGCATGGAAAATTGCCCAGATGGATTTCATATAGGATGGCACTTGACACTAGGTGGGACCCAAGTGGGCAACATGCACAAGACCCATCTCGGTCCCAGCTTTAACCCAGACAACATTTATATGTGGGGGCCATATGGGTATGAAATGGGCTGAACATGGGCTCTATATGGGATTTTCCGAATGGAAAATTGCCCAGATGGATTTCATATAGGATGGCACTTGCCAATAGGTGGGACCCAAGTGGGCAACACGCACAAGACCCATCTCGGTCCCAGCTTTAACCCAGACAACATTTATGTGTGGGGCCATATGGGTTTGAAATGGGCTGAAAAATGGGCTCTATGTGGGATTGTCTGAGGGTTCCATTATGGCCCCATGTCAATTGCGCAGATGGATTTCATATAGGATGGCACTTGACACTCGGTGTGACCCAAGTGGGAAACATGCACAAGACCCATCTCAATCCCAGCTTTAAGGTGGGCTGACTAATAAGATCACAGTGTTGTTCTATGGCGACTTTTCTGAAATCAATTCCACATGCTGGTGTGGTAATAAATACAGATTGTAGATTCTCTTTGCAATGGTTCCATCATTCCCCTCTGACCAGGAAACGGCTGAAGCATCAAAAGCAAAGACTCGAGTCTGAGGCCAATCCATCTGAATGGGAGTCTGTCCCGTGTGTGACCACAGTAAGAGACGCACGACATCAATCGGGGAAACATTTTCCCGGAGTCTCTGCACTAAGAGAATCATGAGGGTGTCTACAGAGACCCGGCTGACACTCCGGTAAATAACACCGGGAAAGAATGATGTCACATCAAAAGCAATTTGATCACACGGTGCAGAAAATGAAAGGGGAGAGAAGTGTTGTCAGACTAAAAGGAGTGTGAGGAGAGGAGACAGTTCAAACACAACCAGCATTGTAAGATTTAATTTGCTTGCGCTAGAATTCCACAGGAGTGTTGTCATAAGACCAGCGGAGCAGCTAGAGATGCCGAAAGTAAAAATAACAGTCCTTTCATGACTGTTACTCCTGTTAAATCAATGATGGCTTTATTATAACTCTCAAAGACAGGAGTGCGATGACATCTCTTCACATGAACCTTTTCAGAGTGAAATGGCTGATAAACTCTTTTTAGTGAAGCGCCGCTGTATTATTGCTCACACAAAGTGTACAAAAGTACTAGTTCTTGCACTCATCCTGTAGCGTTCTCAACATGCGAGGTCTTGTTGTCAGTGCTGGGTAGGTTACTTACAAATCGGTTACTGATTCCAAATTACACAACACAATTTTTAGCTACTGACATAATCCATTACATTACATAATTTAAAAGTAATATAATCGGATTACATTTGGATTACTTTTGAACTAACTTGTTCATCGCATTGATTTGAGTAGAATAATCTTGTTGATATAAAAATATATAAAATACAAAGAGAAAGAAAATATATTACATTCTTTGTTATCATCAACAAAAGTGCATTAAATATTACGTAGGGTTTCCCATATTGGGGTTTGTGATGGAACTGACTTTACTGAAAAGCTATTAAGTAACTAAATCATAAACAATTTACATAATAACAAAATACAAACTATAAAAATAAAACATTACTAAAAAAATTATAAAAACGACTTTTATTTGTTTACCTGCATGTCATGTGACCATGAACCAACATCACTGTGAATTATATTATGTATTATTTATTATTATTATTAATAATCATATATAATTTTATTTTATTATAGACCAAACTTAGTAATTAAAACCTCAGGGGGTACTTCAAGTAAATATATTAGGTAAAAAAAATGTCACGAATCCCTGCATTGCATGTAAATAATAAAACAATGATGTGAATGTACATTTGAATGTGTTCGAAAGACAAAAGCCTTCCAAAGACATTAATACATGGTTAAATAACTGACTGAAAATGAGTGATAATTCAAAAAATTATTAATGTGGATATGCTATGTTGCAATGTTGAAAAAACCCTTGGTAAAAATAAAATGATTTCAGTAAATCCAGTGGTCATTTGCTGTGTTTTGATAGAGACTGACCACTGCAGACCAGGAACACCCACAAGAGCTGCAGTTTTGGAGATGCTCTGACCCGTCACAATCTGGCCCTAGTCAAACTCGCTCAAATCCTTACTCTTGCCCATTTTTCCTGCTTCTAACACATCAACTTTGAGGACAAAATGTTCACTTGCTGCCTAATATATCCCACCCACTAACAGGAGATCATCAGTGTTATTCACTTCACCTGTCATAATGTAATGCCTGATTGGTGTATTTATCATCTGTGGAAGGCAAATGTTCGTCCAATCATTGCATTCGATCCGAATGCACCGATACAATGTCCTGCCTGCCTGTCAACATATGTATTCCCAGACCTCCGCACACCTGCTCGCGCAGCATTTTCACCCCTTGTCCCGCATGTCGCATATTGAGAAAATGTCCCGCATTTTCACCAGTCTGTTGATTTTTAATGATCATAATGAGAAAACATGCATGCGTTCTTTTGCCTTTTTAAGAAAGCATTTTATGTATTATTTTCGCGGCATCGTTTTTCACCTATATTTAACAGCGCTTCGTCAGAAGTAACATCCCGCCTCACACAAATATACAAAAGCCGTTTTTTTAAACCATATCCAATGGTTGAAAAGAAAGGAGTAAACACGGTCACTAGTAGGTTGTGACGGCCTTCAATCAAAATGTGGAGCGTTGATTCGTTCCATGTGTTCCCTGTTAGAAAACGAATGGATAGTTCTGTATATAAATATATATATATATATATATATATATATATATATATATATATATATATATATATATATATATATATATATATATATATATATATATATATATATATATATATATATATATAAAAATACAGTTCTATATATAAATTAATATATAAGATTAACTAATTTAATGTTGTTTTATTTGTTTCATTATTTATTTATTGATTTTAGTTGCACTTGGTCAGAACTGTTTCAAAAGTAGTTATCTGCATGATGCCTGCTGCCTTTGGGCTCAGTGATGTTGAATTTAAGATTATACAACAGTTTCAGGTTATGTTTTAGTGTTGGTAACATGTCCCACATTGTCCCACACAAACTTAGTAATCGTCCCACATTTGGTTTGTTTGATGGTGGTCACCCTACGCACAGACCATGCAGACGTCGAAACAACAGCCGCCTTTTACAATTCCTCCTGAACCAAAACAACGAGCTTATGCTGCGCTCACACCATAACCACTGCAATATGGAAGAGATGGAAGACCGGGACGTTATACTCGGAGCGGTTCGTGAATTTAGGCGTTTCAATGTCAACACTATCAACGGCGTAATGAATCTGCAGCAGTCATGTGGTACAGTCCGAGCTCTTTACGTTGTTTATGCTCATTATTATTGTAATGTGCTTTGAGACATGAGGTTGTTTAACACAGTCTCTCGTGACGGGATCCAAGCGGCTCCTCCCGCAGTTTCTCCTGAAGCCGATACTGAAGTGAGTTAAACTGCAATTCCTCGACTGGCCACTAGAGACAGACTCCAGAAGGAGCAGAATCTCATTGAGCTCATGTTAAAATGCCCAACTTTACAGCAGAAGAACTTCAGTCTGGGACAAATTGTGGTTTTGGTCTCTATGGCTAATGTTGCCCTTCATGACGACTGTGAGGGGGGGGAATTATTTTATAACTCATTCGTTTACATTAGGGGAGCGCGGGGCACAACCTAACGCAGGGTTAGTTGTAACGCGCATGCTTTAACCCTTTCCACACATGCCAGAATGATGAAACTCAGTGTATTTACTAGTTGCCATATCTACATTATTTAGAGAAAAAATAGCACCAAAATTAAAAAATCTCTGGAAGATATTACTGAACATGTATTTAACCATAGCAAAAGTAGATTTCTTACTTAAGTTTAGTTGTCATCTCTGTTTTTTGTGTTTATTTAAAATAAGACAAATCCGATTATATCTTAATCTTATATCTGTTATTGAACAGTTGAGATGTTCTTCAGAAAACACGAGTCGCGATTAATCCCAGTTGTGCAGATGGTGTGTGTGTTAACACTGCGTTACAATGAGCCCCTATTAGAACAATGCCATTATATTCTATACTTTTACGAATTCTTTTGAGAAACCATGATGAAACGGTGAATAATGACTGAGGGTTAATGTTCAGAAATTATTAATTATTATTATGTTTTGAGCTGTTTAGCTGTATTTAGCGATGTGTTTGTAGTCAAACTCAAAACTGCTTATATTTTCAATGATTAAACATTTTTATTATTTTATTTTAAAACGTTAATAATTGTATTTTGTTGACAAAATATTTGAGTTTGTCTTGTATATTTTTTTGATTATATCAGAGAACATTTTAAGCTGTTATTTGGTCATGTTACATTGTACCCCACCTATGGGGCATGTTGTCACACTTCACTTCCATTCTTCGGGGTAAATCAAGAAAAAAGTAAGGTAACACTTTATTTTGATAGTCCACTTTAGACATTCTACTATCTATAAGTAACTTTGCAACTACATGTCAACTAACTGTCATTAGAGTATTTGTAGACTGTCTGCTTAATATCTACTAAAACTTTATTTTGTTGGTCCCCCAAAAGACATTCTACTGACTATAAGTAACTTGGCAACTACAATTCAACTTATTCTACTAACCCGAACCCTAACACCTAACCATAACCTACCAGTCTACTGACAGTCAACTAATACTCTAAATACAGTTAGTTGACATGTAGTTGCAAAGTTACTTATAGTTAGTAGAATGTTTAAAGTGGACTATCGAAATAAAGTGTAACCAAAAGTAAACACTGTATTAATGAAACAAAACCACATAATTGTACTAGACATGTGTGCAATTAATGTGGGAAAAAATAAATACTCAACACAAACTGAGAAAGTCAAAAAGCGTTAGGTTGTGCCGCGCTCTCCCCTATATAAAGCCTTAAAGTTCTGCATAATTAAGGGCGTGGCCACTTTGAGTGACAGGTGGATTGCCGTTTGTCTGCTGTCTGTTAGTCGTCACCTCAGCTCCGCCCACGTCCCGCCTCTTTGCCCATTTTCAGTTATCCAGGAGTGATGGCGACGGCCAGCTCGACCCGACTTTACGCTTCAAAACTGCTCTTCAGAATCCTACGGGTGACGACACTACGTCCATATTTTTTGTTTAAAACGCATGCAGATGATATTTCATGATGATGAAGAACTGCAATGTCACGTGAGTTTGTCCGCGATAGAGATGGGCCCTGTCCCAAATGGCACCCCTTCTGAGACCTAAAATGACAAATGGGACACCCTACGGTCTCGTGGACTTAATGGGAACGCGGCAGCCATTTTAAGTCCACAAGACTGAGTGCTTTCAAATCTAGTTTGCTATTGCTAGTCTCTCCAAAAACGACCTACCCTACCTTCAAAAAACTCTCTAAATATCCAGTTATTATACGTAATTCTACATTCAAAAAATAGGAACCATAAATACAGTAGCACATTTTTCAGACTTTTAGGTAAATTACCCATGGCATTCATGGCATGGCAACTATGGGGATTTATTTGAAAGGGGAAAATAATAAATATATGTTTCAGATCAGCATTGCGTCCTCTCCCATGCAGCCCATGGCATTCTGGGCCGGGCCACTAAACGACAGCTTTACTTATGCCTGACAGCCCATCGCCACTCACAGATCAGGTCTGTCTCCTGCATATATTCTAATTGCTACAGCGACCGTGAAAAGCTATTCTGCGTGTCCATCAATCTCTCATCTGCAGACGGCAGGTTGAGGAGAAATGTATTCTGGGGCAAGGAAATATGAGAAAATATATGCAGCGCTCTGTTATTTAACAGAGTCTCTTGAATATTGAAGTGGAGGAGGGACGACAATGCAACTCTGGTATCCTTTTTCATAAAGCGCCTACGGTCACTCGTCTCAGCACACAGGGGAGTGGATATACACATTCTTTTGCATAATGCATCCCAGCATGTTCTGTATCTGAAAGAAGCACTTTCTGAGAAAACAGGGAATTTATGAATATAATATACATGATATCTTTCAAAGCTCTGCACCACGGGCAGAATTTATGTTTATATATGTGGGCATGTCCTGAAACACAGGGCGCCGAAAACAAGCAAACGATTGGTACAATGTTTCTGTGACTTCTGGGATGGTTGCAAAATAAAGGCAGACCTCTAATCTTCCTAGCCTTGTGCGGGAAGCAGACACACTCTGTCAGTTTAAATCTAGAGTAAAAACACATCTCTTTAACTTGGCATACACATAGCACATTATCAGTTTATATTATTCAACTCGTTTAAAGGGTTAGGTCACCCAAAAATGAAAATTCTGTCATTAATGACTTACCCTCATGTCGTTCGACACCCGTCAGACCTCCGTTCATCTTCGGAACAGAAATAAAGATATTTTAGTGTAAATCTGATGCTCTGAAAGGCCTCCATTGGCTCAATGGCACGGTTCACTCTCAAGACCCTTAAAAGACACTAAAGACTAAAGTTACAAAGTCTATCTCACTACAGCGGTTCTAAAATAACTTTATGAATCGGCGACAATAGTTTTTGTGCGCAAAAAAACCCCTAAATAACGGCTTACATAGTGATGACGATTTCAAAACACGGCCTCATGAAGCTTTGAAGCGTTATGAATCACTGAGTCGATTCAGCAGTTTGAATCGCCAAATTTCAGCAGTTTGACGGTTTGACACGCGATCCGAATCATGATTCGACTCACTGATTCATAACGCTTCGAAGCTTCATGATGCAGTGTTTTGAAATCGTCATCACTATGTAAGTCGTTATTTAGGGTTTTTTTGCGCACAAAAACTATTATCGCCGATTCATAAAGTTATTGTAGAGCCGCTGTAGTGAGATGGACTTTGTAACGACGTCTTTAATGCCTTTTAAGGGTCTTGAGAGTGTAGAGTACCATTGAGCCAATGGAGGCCTTTCAGAGCATCAGATTTACACTAAAATATCTTCATTTCTGTTCCGATTATGAACGGAGGTCTGACGGGTGTCGAACGACATGAGGGTAAGTAATTAATGACAGAATTTTCATTTTTGGGTGAACTAACCCTTTAAATGATTGTTAGGCTGCATAAATTAGGTCAACCCGAGAACACTTCCTATAACACCTATACTTGAATGGCATCTATGCTAACATTAGTCTCATCTTTATCCTGAGGTTATCATAGTCAGCCAGATCCCTGAATATCAGCAGAGACCATGTCTACTGGACCAGTGGTTCTCAATCAGGTCCTGAGGACCCGCCACCACTGCACATTTTGTATGTCTCCCTCATCAGACACACTGATGATCTGCAGTCATAGATATACATAATAAAGGCTAGATGTCTTATGGCGGAGTCTCTAACGTCATCACCGGCGGCCATCTTGTCAGAGGCAAGCTTTCTGGCAGGGTTAGTTGTAACGCGCATGTTTTAACCCTTTCCACACATGCCAGAATGACGAAACTTAGTGTATTTACTAGTTGCCATATTTAGAGAAAAAAAGCGCCAAAATTAAAAAATCTCTGGAAGATATTACTGAACATGTATTTAACCATAGCAAAAGTACATGTCTTACTTAAGTTTAGTTTTCATCTCTGTTTTTTGTGTTTATTTAAGATAAGACAAATCCGATATTATTGTAATCTTATATCTTTTATTTATCAGTTGAGATGTTCTTTAATGCTGATCTAACAGCAGAAAACACGAGCCGGGATTAATCCCAGTTGTGCAGATGGTGTGTGTGTTAACACTGCGTTACAATGAGCCCCTATTAGAACTACACTATTATATTCTATACTTTTATGAATTATTTTGAGAAACCATGAGAAAAGGGTGAATAATGACTGAGAGTTAATGTTCAGAAATTATTCAATATTATTATGTTTTGAGCTGTTTAGCTGTATTTAGCGATGTGTTTGTATAGTCAAACTCAAAACTGCTTATATTTTTAATGATTAAAAAAATGCCATTATTTTATTTTAAAAAGTTAATAATTGTATTTTGTTGACAAAATATTTTTAATTTTTTTGATTATATCAGGTAACATTTTAAGCGGTCATTTGGTCATGTTACATTGTGCCCCACCACATGTTATAATGTACTCCACCTATGGGGCATGTTGTCACATTCCACTTCCATTCTATTGGGGTAAATCAAGAAAAAAGTATACACTGTATTAATTAAACAAAACCACATAATTGTACTAGACATGTGTGCAATTAATGTGGGAAACAATACATACTCTGAAACCCAAGTGAATTTACACAAACTGAGAAAGTCAAAAAGCGTTAGGTTGTGCCCCGCTCTCCCCTATCCATAATAAAGGCTAGATGTCTTACGGTGGAGTCTCTAACGTCCTCAGCGGCGGCCATCTTGTCACAGGCCAGCTTTCTGGCGGGCTCCTGATGTAAGGCGAGTGATCTGAACACAAATACTCTCATCTCGCTGAAATCTGCACGGATTTACAAATGGTTTGTTTTCTTACAAACGTTATGAACGTGGCTATAATTCTGGATGCTTGAACAAATTATGAATAATTATTCACAAGTATGCAGTGTCATAACTACATCTCTGACATTTATAACAAACCAAACAGTTTGAGAATCGGTAGAACATTGAGCAAGTTATGGTTATTTAAAAAGTACATGCACCATTAAAACACAATGTTACGAGTGAGCGAGCTGACTGAGACAAGATGGCCGCCAGGTGCAGACGTCGACCTCCATTGGCCAGCAGCGCGGACAAGACATCTAGCCTTTATTATGTATATCTATGGTTGCAGTCTCTACTAATGAGCTGATGAGTTGGATCAGGTGTGTCTGATGACGGAAACATGCAAAATGTTCACACCGGAGGAACCTTTACGTAGTTCCTAGAACTATTGGCGAAAGTGCCTGGATTTTGGCGTGTTCGTACTTTAAGAACTAGGAACGACTTTAGTTCTAGGAAGTATTTTTGGGGGAATTAATATAGCTTCTACTTCAGAGTAGGGTCTAATGCTGCCCTCACGCTATTCTAAATTTTTAATTCCCACTTTAGAAGTCGTGATTACGAGCTTGTAACATTCAAGTGCTTTGTTGTTGGAATGAACAGGAATCACCAGGTATATTCTTGCCTATTTATTGGGAAAATCTTATTAAAGCCAACATCATATACACTGACAACCATATGAACATTCCAGATAGTCCGCTTTCTGCCGATTCTGTAATTTCAGTCAAATTCAGGCTATTTTTGCTGTGTATCAAACATACAATATGCTTCAAATGATTACTCGTACATGTAAATATGCACAACATTAATGTCTAAAATTGAATGTAAAACTCTTGCATTGCAGCTCCTCCTCCAGTGTGGATCAGTTTCTTCATTGTTACATTTTGAATTCTGCTTTCATCATTTGCAATGTTTCCAGTTGCATCTTGAGTGATTTTGCAACTGTTTACTAGGTCTTGTTGTCCAAAGAGGTGGACTTTTTATTTTTAATTTTTTTGCAAAACATAGCACACATGGACTGGTTTTGCAGCAAAAGACAGTTAAATTTGTCAAATACCATGTGAAATTTTTGAAAATGAGGCATTTCAATAACCAGCTAATAACATTTTCATTGCCATGAAAGTGAAATTACTGAACCTAAACATATGAGACTGATAAAATACGATGCATCTCGAACAAGCCTTCCATCAACAATGGCGAACGTTGCGTCACTATTGATGCTCATGGCTTTACGATCCTACATCGGCATCAAAACACAGCGAATCCAGCGCATTCATGCAGCTCGCCGTAATCTGTATAGACGGAGATTACAATCGAGCAGCTTTTAGCTCCATTAGCTGCTATTTCAAACATGGCGGTCACAAGTTTGTGTTGGTCTTGTTGGTCACGGTAACAGCGGTTCTTACTTCTAGACCAGCAGTGTTTTGGTGCTACTTAAGAACCACTTTTCCTGGTTCAGAGCTTATTGTAAGCTTATTGAAAAATGTGGAAAAGGGATATTAGATGTTTTTTGCATCTGAACTCTTCATTTACTCCAGAAACTAACTCTATGTACATGGAAAACAGTGATAGATGGACCTCTCAACCTTTACACTACAGAAAAAAATACAACCCAACTTTTAGGGTACCAAGCGAAACATGATTATGTATTTCTGTTCAGCTGGTGACTAGAACTAATGCTGTGTACCTCAGGCTCAGCGGCGTCAAAATAAAAGTCACAACAAGCGCTGTTTACACCACTTCAGAGTTCCTAATGGCGGTGGGAATGCAACCAGGAAAATGGCCTGAGGGGGAGCTTTAGTTCTCAGGGACCCACCCTGGTGGTTAGTTCCTATAACTATCCGTAACGAAAGCCCCTATTGGCACAGATCCTCAGCAAAGACCACAAGAACCAGACAGAACTCTTCCACACTGACCCCATGGCCAGCTTCGGTGATGAATCGATCTTCAAGCAAAAGGAACGGGATGAATATTTGAAGGCTACCGGTCCCAATCTGAATTCTGACTTGTGATGCAGCCTGAATCACAATCACACCATGTTCGTTCGTTGGCCAGAGGGGAACAACTGAACCTGGATTCTTCCCAGGTTTTTTTCCTCCATTCTGTCACCTGATGGATTTTGGGTTCCTTGCCACTGTCGCCTCTGGCTTGCTTAGTTTGGGGACATTTATTATTCAACAGTATTATTGATCTGAACTGAACTGAGTTGGACGTCATTCCTGCAGAACTGCTTTACTAATGAAATTAATTGAATAATTGATGATCTTTTCAACGGATTTGAATCAATACTGACCTGACTTCAGCTGAACAACAGCTGAAATGCATAATTTTCTTTTTACATGTTACAGAACAATTTGGAAAGAAAAACACAAAATTAGCTTGAATTTCACATCAAACTCTTTCACGGCTGTCTATCATCACCTGGGTTTCTTCATCCATACCAGCACATGCTGTTCCTGATAGCAGATAGCTCTATTTATTTAGACATGTTTTTATACCAAGAAAGAGAAAAAAATAAAAAATGTACCCCATTTATCTCATTGCCTATGATAAATCGAACACTCTGCAATTTATTTATTTTGGCATGTGAAATGAATTCACTCAGAGAGTGATCAGAATGTTGATAAGCGTTGCAGAATAATACTAATCTGAAGAGCTGACCATCCATAAAAATGGCATTTTTAGACAGTACAGACAAGGTACAAAAGAGGCAGAGATTAAGAGATAAAAAAACTGCTACAAATTACAAAAAGCAGTGAATGGTTAAGGTCTGGTTTCACAGACAGGCCTTAGATTAAGCCAGAAGGCTTTAGTTCAATTAGGAGATTTAAGTAGCTTTTACACATCAACGAACAAACGATTGCACTGACATATTTTAAAGGGGTCATAATGCCTCTTTTTACAAGATGTAAAATAAGTCTCTGATGTCTCTGAGTGTGTATGTGACGTTTTAGCTCAAAATACCCCATAGATTGTTTTTATAGCATATTAAAATTGTCACTTTGAGGGTGAGAAAAAAATGTGCTGTTTTTGTGTGTGTCCCTTTAAATGCAAATGAGCTGCTGCTCCCGCCCCCTTTCAGGAAGAGGGCGGAGCTTCAAGAGCTCATGTTAGCAGCTCTGATTACAGCTCACGCCGACACGCAATGAAAATATCCAAAACTGTTCAGCCTTTTATGCTCAAACCGGAGTCGAACAATGATGGAGAGACTCACAACATGTAGAATGAGGGGGATAGTTGGTGAGTTTATGTATGATAATCTATAAATCGCTCGTGTGAGAACTGTTGTAAGAATATATGCTGCATGTTTAATTACAATTATAACTTCTTGTCATCTTGCTTTGACGATATGCTATTACATTTGTGTTCGTACTGTATTGCAATAAATGTGAAAGCTTGAGCGACACCAAATGTGCTCGACTACAACAACTCTTCCTCTTCTCGACATGGCCTTTGTTGTGTATTCCTGGGGGCGGGGTTTATGTTAATTTTAGAGTTAGTGATGTCACTAACCTGTGAAGAAGCTTTTGAAGAAGTTTGTTGTAGTCCTTAAAAAGTGATTTCATTAAAAGAAAATATCTCTCTTTGCTTTGAACTTTGAGCGTCGTAACTTTGCAGATGTTGTTTATGCTCAAACAGCGACATTACACACTAACTAAAGTTAAACAAGTCAAATCATAGTCAAACATCCCTTTAAGATATGTCAGTGCAATCTTTCAGTTAAAACAGCTCAAACATGCATTTTAGTCTTGGACAAGTCTTAAACCCAAGCGGCTCCTCCTTCAGTTTCTCCTGAAGCCGATGCGGAAGTGAGTTAAACTGCAGTTCATGGACTGGCCACTAGAGGAGCAGAATCTCATTGAGCTCATGTTAAAATCCCCAACTTTACAGCAGAAGAACACATGTTTACAGTCTGGGACAAACTGTGCTTTTGGGCTCTACGGCTAATGTTGGCCTTCATGACGACTGTAAGGGGGGGAATTATTTTATAACTCATTTGTTTACATTATATAAAGCCTTAAAGTTCTGCATAATTAAGGGCGTGGCCACTTTGAGTGACAGGTGGATTGCCGTTTGCCTGCTGTCTGTTAGTCGTCTACGTCCATATTTTTTTTACAGTCTATGGTTAAACCTTGTGAAACCGGTCATAAATGTCTGTTTTTATTTTTGAAGTGATGATTGTGGTTCTTGCATGTTTGGCCTTTTTGCTGAGGTCAAAAATGAAGGATGACTAAGAAATATATTGTAGTCAGCCTCTTTTTTCAGAATAATAAAATTCACATAACAAGACCAGAATCTCCATACACATGTTCATGAATAAATACATTATTAAAGGAATATTTCACCCCAGAATAAAAATTCTGTCATCATTTATTCACCCTAAAGTCAAATATGGACATAAGGCAAAACATTGACATAAGGGTGAATAAATGATGGCAGTATTGTCTTGCTTAAAGCTTAAATAGGTTAAAACTATCTTTTTAAGCAAAGGATGTCACAGAATATCTTTAGCTGCAGTAGAGTTGGGGGAAATCAGAGCAGCCTTTCAGGAATTATGCTTTTTTTTTTTATGAAACATGCTTGAAAAGAACTTAAATGAGACATTATTAAACATGCATATTCGGTTACTAGAGTTCAGATGAGGGACAGATCAGGGTTATTTCAGTATATATTCAGAGAGACCTCACACAGTTTTATTAGTTATGAAAAAAAATAAAAAATAACAGTAAAAACTTGATGCTACACTCGAAAATGAGAACAATAGGCATTATAAATATACACTAAATACATTGATTAAGGAGGCCAAAATATAATTAGTGTATATGAAGTGCACACTGCAAAAAATGCTTTTCTTACTTAGTATTTTTGTCTTGTTTTCAGTCCAAATATCTGAAAAATCTTACATTAAGAAGCATTTACTAGACAAGCAAAAGTTTTTGTCTTGTTTTGGGGGAAAATAACTCAACATTAAGGGAGTTTTTGCTTAAAATAAGCTAAATAATCTGCCAATGGGGTAAGCAAAATAATGTTGTTTTCTGTTTGAATTAAGATTATTTTGCTTACCCCATTTGCAGATTATTTTGCTTATTTTAAGCAAAAACTCCCTTAATGTTGAGTTATTTTCCCCAAAAACAAGACAAAAACTTTTGCTTGTCTTGTAAATGCTTCTTAATGTAAGATTTTTTAGATATTTGGACTGAAAACAAGACAAAAATACTAAGTAAGAAAAGCATTTTTTGCAGTGCAAGTGTTGAAAATGCATTGCAATTGCACATAGTGTGCATATCTAAGTATTTAAATGCAAAATAACATGTATGCATGCTGTACTCGATATGCACACTGCAAGACAAAGAAATGGCAGTGCAAAATAACACTGTATAATTTTTTTGTAATGATTGGATCACTTTGACATGCAAGAATGTCTTTGGAATTAATAAGGAACCGATACACGGGGCAACATCAATACGACCACAGACTGTCAATGAGCTTTCAGTTAAAATGGTTTCTTTGCAGGATAAGTCTGTCCATTATTAGAAAGACAGAGGCAGGATATGGACAAGGATTCTCACCTCCTCCACACATGACTGCTGGAAAATAGATCTGCTCTCTGGCATGTCTGCTCTCATTAAGTAAATGTCAGTAAGGCTAAAGACGACCTCTCGCCGGACAATAAAGAACTGCTGGATTCGTCTAATCTGTTTTTCCACATGCTTTCTGCAGAGCAAACCCAAATAATGCACATGCTTCCTGAACTACATAGGATTAATGATCTCAAAGCATGGTGTGTTGGTAATAGTATACCACGGTGCATGGGCGGTATGCTATTTCTGATTTTTTAAATGCGTATGCTATGCTTTTTGAGCTAATATTATCCACAAGCATTTGCACTACAGAAGAAAAGTTTGGGACCATTTTCTCTCAACTTTTTCACGACATTCAAAACATTCTGTATTTCTGAGAGGACGTCAAACGAGAAAATGTAGATGGAGGAGATTTAAATGAATTTCAATACAATCCTTCCCATCACTAGCAAAGTACATAATTATAGAGCATTGTACAAGTGGGCAAAATGGGAGGCAGATTGTGTAAAATGATTAATGTGATGTCCATCTTGAAACTCAAAGCTTTGTAAAGAGCCTGAAGAATTATGGAAATCACTTGTTTCCAATTTTGCTAGCTTTTCATTTGTGTTCCAACTGAATGGCAATCATGTCTTTTTTTTCCTACCTCAAAATAAGCATTTTGACGTGGATGAGGGGTGTTATTGTGCAACTCTATGAGTGTATCAGGGTCAAGGGAAGCTCACAAAATAAACAGAAGTCAACGATGACTTGACTTGAAATAATTCACCAACAGCAGTTAACAGGAAACAATACTCGACCAACTGACAAGGCAAACATGAGGACTATATAAACACATGGTAAATGGACTGCATTTATACAGCACTTTCAACAGACCAACGGCCATCCAAATTGGGTCAATATTGCCTCACATTCACCCATTCATACACCGATGGCAATGTCTTGCTCCAACCTTCCGGTTTGTAGACAACCTACATGAACCACTAAGCCACTGCCACCCCATAATATGCAGAAACTAGGGGAACACATGACTATGACAACCAATGAACAGCCAGAACTCAACCACATGACAAGACAATGAACCAATGAGAACTATGGACACATGACTAGACCAACCAATGAGAACATGACACATAGACAAAGGAACCAATCAGAACAAGACACATGAAACTAGGGAAGCACATGAACACATAAGGGCAAGGAGGTCACATGACAAGAATCAAAAAACATGACTATGATAATAAACTTCAAAATAAAAGACATGAAACAAAACCAACTGTGCCAATTAGCCTTCACTAAAATCACACATGACGTGGTCTTATGCCGCGTTTCCACCGCGGGAACTTTCCCCAGGAACTCTGGGCTGGCACTCGGTGTGTTTCGACCGCAGGGTCTAAATGAAGTTCTGGGTAAATATTTCCCTCTCTGAGAGTCCCTGCTCGCGATATTGTACTTTTTCAAAGTTCAGAAACTTTCGGGGGTGGGACTTGAGCACTGAACATGCTGATTGGTTGAGTTCACGCAGCATTTTATTTCAACCGGCATTTTTAAAAGTCTTGCGAGGTTCGTTCTGCGTTCAGTAAATATCAGTCTTGCTCTTTCTGTCCGATGGCGAGGGTTCGTCTCAGCAATCGCACGGTCAATGTCCGTAATAGCAGATAATAACATACTTTGTCTTATTTTAAATCTAGCTTTACGAGCTTTCAGAACTGCAATGTTTTTCGCATTGACAGGTCACCTGGTACGGTCACGCATTGCTCCCACATAGGGCCTACATATTGTTTTTTTCCACTCAAGTAGGCTATGTCGTTAGCCTGGCGTGGCCATACTCAATTCTAGTCAGAATTTGAGTCTGGTACCGCTCCATTGAGCTTTGATTATGGGGCGTGTTTCAACCGAGCCAGGAAAGACCTCAATTGGATAGACTACAACCAATCAGAGCAACGGAGCGACGCGTAACGTTAGTTGTCAAATGTCAACAGAACTCAACTGCACTGTGTTGCCAAGTCCGTGTTTTTCTCCATGTCCGCGGGTCGAAGCGACCCCAATTATGTGATTATATAAACCCAGGAATGCGAATTTTAGCAGGCAACCTTGCCAAAATAACATATTTTGCCAACCAAACGCCATTTTTTTCCGGAGAACCCCCCGGAAAGTTATTGTTTTGGGCTATAGTATTGAGTAGCAATTGTGCGCGACATTGCAAAAACACTTGGAAACCCTGTCTGCACGCACTCTGGATTAAGTAACGTTACAAGAAAAAGATAAGTGTAAACGATCTTTGCCAGTAATAAAATAATTTAAGGATACACAGAGTACTTACCAACACGATCATCGTTTCTGAGAGAATACTGAGCCGTACCGTGCAGTGGAAAAGCGCCAATAGTGAAGGTGAATGAATATACGAACAAGTTCTCCGTTTAGGATTAGAACAAATTCAACCCAAGCGCCTTCGATGACGTGGATGATTACGTTACTGTTTATCATCTGTCCATCATCGTCTAAAGCCCGCCCTGATGATTTCATTGGTCCGAACAGTTTCTGTTCGGGCATAATTCCTCCTCTATGGAGCGAGTCCAGACCGAATTGCCCGAGCAAAACATTTTGTGGGCGGGGCTAAATTCGGCTGGCATCCAGGCTACTATGTCGTAATAACGAGATCTTATGTCGTTAAAACGACTAATGAGGACAGTGGCGTAACTCCGGTGCAGCCACAAATATCATAACCATCTATAGGCCTACTGTAATTAAGACATATATTCAAGAAATGTATTAAAACAGAAAGACGCTATAGTTTCAGTCTTACTCAAAGTCTGCGGAAACAGCCCAGTTACACACGTCAATCCATTCCAGACCATCTTGGTTTGCTTCTTATTTATTAAAAATACAGCCAAATAGTTGATTAAACATTGATCAAGATTAAAATACAATTTAAACTAAACAAAATTAATTTTAAAGAAAGACTTTCTAGAAAACACAATTCAATGAAGTACTCAAAATCCACGTCCCCAGACATATGTGCATCTGATTATGTGCCTTACTCACGCTGCTCACTTTTCATAATCAACACATGAAATAAAAAATGATAATATTTAGACATGGCCTAAATATGAAACTAAATAGGCTGCGTTTTCTTTAACCCTCTGTCCGACAAAGTCGTCGGTGCCTTCTGGTGGATTTTTTTCCTTTATGACAGCGGAAACAACTCACAATAGGTACTGTCATTTTTAGCCATACAGATAAGTGCAAGATATAATTATAATAAACAGTAAACTGTCTACTTTTATTTTACACTCACAATAACAGCAAAGGCCGTGCACTTATTTTGCACTCCACTCCAAACGCAGTCTTCATTTCAAAAATATATTTAGTTTATGAAACGCAAAGTTTTTCATTTCAAAAGCATTTCTAAATTCAGTTTATATTTTCAACAAATGAAATTCTAAGCCAAAATAAGGCCAAAAGTGGTAAAAAATAAACCCTTTGAGTTACCACCATGCAAATTCAAACTTTTTGCTCGTCTCTGTATGTGGCAATGCGTCACAATAACCTGGCATACTTATGTAGAAGTCGATCATTCTTTACAGATGATGGTGTGTTTGGACAGAAGACGACACAGAGTTCTTTATTAAACTCATAAAAAACAATAGAACATAAAGTAACACAATTTATCAAGAGCTTGAAGCAGATCTGAGGGAGAAACACCTCATGTGCCGATCAAGTATAAGGTGCTTTCCTTGCCATCAGTGCTTGGATAACACACACACACACACACACACACACGTCTCTTTCCATTAATAATAATGGTGTGCGGTGGCTGGGATATAAACCTAACAACATACATAGCATAATTTTTGAGAGAAAAAAAAAACCTTTTTAGTCGCATAATATCAGTTAATGGAAACGCCGTCATTTCGCACTTCGACTTTTAGAAAATATCACAAAAGTTTTGCGCAAATCTGTAATGGAAACTTGGCTAGTGTCGCGCAAAAAATGATTGCTGTCCATCGTACGCAGTCTCTGGACTAATTTGCCTAATCTTCACGGTACTTTAGACCACAGTGGAAACGCAGACAGTTCTGGGGGAAAAAAGTTCCTGTAAAAAAAAGTTACTGGTACAAATTGTTCCGGGTCATTTCAGTGGAATCGGGGCTTTAGAAATTTATTTATAAAATTCATAGTTTCAGCAATAACATCTTCAGATTTGAAGCATGAGTGGCTTCAGCTTCATTGTGTTTCTACAACGCAGCCACATCATATTTTTATACATTTAAAAATAATATTCTTGCTTGTATTTGTTCTTATACATCTCCATATCAATACAAGTCTTGAACTGTAAACTCTCAAGTGTTGACTTTCTAAATATATGTTGGTTGTGTCATTCAGAATGACTTATGTGCGGCAACGTTTTAATTTATTTCGTGTGTGTCATTTATGCCTCCCTTCCCAAAATGGTTGCATGGAAAGAGGTTAAAACTATATAAAACACTGGTGTGTATCTAATCACTCTTGAGGTGTTTGGCTGGACTTTGCTAAATCAACACACTCTATAACCAATGACATGTACAGTTCCCTGTTTAATTGTGTTTTAATTATTAATGCAAATTAATTGTTAATCTATTTCACCACTGAGCATGTTCCATCATTCTGTGCACAGATGCCTCAGGATAAGCGTTATCTCACACCGCAGTGAAAGATGGCACTGTGCTGTAATGAATTACACATCACTAAACTTCTTTAATGTAAACTTTGCATAAAACTCTTTCAAGATTTCCTAGTATAACAAGTACAGAAAGTGCTATATAAGCTGCATCATGTCTACTGCCTACATAACTCAAATTAAACCTCATTAGCAGGAGAGGTTCTAGGATTTCACCCTTGCACTCTAAAACATGCTGGGTTAAAAACAACCCAAGTTGGGTTGAAAATGGACTAACCCACCAATTGGGTTGTTTTAAGCAAACATTTAACCCAACCGCTGGGTTAAAAAGACCCAATCACTGGGTTAAAACAACCCAACCGCTGGGTTAAAACAACCCAATTGCTGGGTTAAAACAACCCAATTGCTGGGTTAGTCCATTTTCAACCCAACTTCGGTTGTTTTTAACCCAGCATTTTTTAGAGTGTGGGGGGCTTAGCCCTCACTGCTGATAACACTACTGAGTGTTATGGCTGTGTATTGCAGAATGGGTATTTGGGGTTGGTGATTGGGACAAATATCGATTTCGATCTTGATTCAGTATCAATTCATATGTATATATACTCTAAAAAATGCTGGGTTAAAAATAACCCAAATTGGGATGAAAATGGACTAACCCAGCAATTGGGTTTTTTTAACCCAGCGGTTGGGTTAAATGTTTGCTTAAAACAACCCAATTGCTGGGTTAAAACAACCCAATCGCCGGGTTAAAATATGAATTAGTATATTACGCTATATATTCTTATATATTATATTATGTTATACACTCTAAAAAAAATGCTGGTTTAAAAATAATCCAAGTTGGGTTGAAAATGGAAAAACCGCTGGGTTAAAACAACCCAATTGCTGGGTTAGTCCATTTTCAAGCCAACTTGGGTTATTTTTAACCCAACATTTTTTAGAGTGTAGCCTACTGTACATATAAGGGAAAATAAGTTTGCCTTTTTAGCACCATTTTAAACTTTTCTTGGGTTATATTATATTTGCTTGCATTCATTAATATTCACTTGTGTGTGCTTATATAAGTATCATTAAAATATTAGGATGCAAGTAATTAACGTTTTAAAATTTCACATTTAAACAAATCTAGTGTTTGATCATGTCTAAATATTTATTCAAATGCAAAACCTAAAAATAAGTGAGCAGTTATGATCTGCAATACTTTTCTGAGCAATGCATATTTATTGAAGAGCCATACAGGCACCTACACTCTAAAAAATGCTGGGTTAAAAATAACCCAAGTTGGGTTGAAAATGGACTAACCCAGCAATTGGGTTGTTTTAAGCAAACATTTAACCCAACCGCTGGGTTAAAACAACCCAATTGCTGGGTTAGTCCATTTTCAACCCAACTTGGGTTATTTTTAACCCAGCATTTGTTAGAGTGTATAGTGGGTAAACCATGGCATTACAAATGAAATGTATTATTTTCATGACAGACAGGGGGGCTAAAGCCCCGCTAAAAAGGGTCTAGAACCGCCCCTGCTCATTAGTGACTGATTTGGAGCTCCACACAAAACAAGTCTTGAATTACAGTTCTTTCCAACTGCTAAGCTAACAATGCGATACCAATGAGCAAAGCAAAAACACCACAGGCCATTTTTTAATATGATGCATATAGTAACCCTAACTATGCAAAGCATGCGATTCTGCCTAAGAATTTGACCAAAACGACATAATTTTAGAATGGCCTTCACACCAGGAGCGCACTAAGGAGCTGGAATAAAGCCAGTGTTTTGAAACATTAGCATCAGTGTGAATTGGGGATGAAGTTTGTCTTTGGTTGCACTGACCTTGGATTCACAGCAGGCCGTGTAAACATTATGCTACGCCTAAAAGCAGTGTGAGAGAAGATGTCAGCAATCTAATTGAATAATTGTCCCAGCAGTCTTCATGTTTGCATCTCTCCTCCCCATGTGCTGATCAGCAGACAGACATTCATCATTACACCATCTCTAGTCTCATTTGAAAGTGATATCTGCTGTCCTTATATCCATCTTTACTGTTCAATTAGGGTGCTTCTGCAGTCTAATTTGTCATAGGTATGTGTATATGGAGGGAACTGAAAGGCAAATGCGTCAGATATGTAAATTGGATGAAGTTTCTTGCTCTTTTTCGGCTGTGCTCATTCCCAGTGATGTGTCTCCTTCCAGAAGGAATATCTGTGATGACACTAAATGGTGTTCAGATGAAGCGGTTTGCATACGCTGACTGCCGCATGGCAGTGGATTCAACACATTCCCATTGATCATAATCATGTGAGACATGAAATGTTGTCTTTCCCTTTACAAATATTGCGAAAGCAATGCAACAAAATAGATTTTATTTCATACAATATGAAGTCCATTTTTTTTTATTTAAAGCACTCCTTAAATTCATCTAAAAGATCCATATCTACTGTCTGAGAAATGTCTTCTATTTAATGAATAAATACCATTAGAATAGTAAGACACTATAGCGCTGTTACCAATAAAACTCATGACACAGAAGTTGCATCTGAATTTGTACAATTACACCATAAATAATAAATAATGTTCAGATTCATTTAACATTAAAACATTAACAGTCACGGAATCCTTTATTCAACCGATTTGTTCAAAGCAGCTGATTCATTTAATAACGAAACATGCCCGAATTAGCAAAGACACGGTTTAAAAATGTAATTAAATATTAACGTCTTGTTTATTGAACGTTTGTATAAATCAATATAATTTGCAATCACGCGTATATTCATGAAAACAGCTCTCGTGTTCTTGTGATATTGCTTAATTATATTCTATGTTATATAAAAAAAAGAAATTTCAGAATTTGGTTGGCATTTATATTAACTTTGGGTGTTTTTGAGACAATGCTGCATTGATTTTGAACCCGGCAGCTCAGTAACACAAGAAATCACATTACAAAGAAGATATTGAGTGTATTTTAAGCTGAAAGTTTGACATCAAATCACATTAATGATGTTAAATCAGACAATGCACCAGCAATTTTGTCGTGGTCTTGACTGGACTTGGATAAAATCTAGAGTTCTTTTAGTACGAGACCAAGTCAAGACCGAGGAGAAATGCAGTCGAGACCAAGACAAGACCAAGACCTTCAAAAAATGGTCTAAAGTTTGATGCTTGAACATTTTGAATCCATTCATGAGTCCACAGCGAATTGGACGCGCATATAAATCGAGTGTTTGAAGCGAAATAGACGCGCGTTGAATGCGCTCCAGGAGAAATATGTCATAAAACACCAATCTGCCTCTTTTCATTTTCATTAAAATATATATTAAACATTAATAGCCACACAAATGTGGTCCAGGCAACTCCTGCATTATCTTCACTGAATGTATATTTAAATATCCTTAAAAAAATAAAGTTATGAAACTTCTCTTTGTGTTTCTCAGTCAAAACGATTTGGCAGAAAACAAATGATGATTCATGAGAGCAAAGATCGGTCGTTAGATCAACACAAGACGAATTATATCTCATGTTGAACCACTACAGGACATCAGAGCCAGTGGCAGACGGCAGAAGGACTGGCTGAGGAAAGGCTGCTCTCGCCGGGGTTAATGAGCACCGCTGATCCACTGGAGCTCACAACTCCAGATAATTTTTTTTAAATAGGTGTTCTCTTTATAAATAAACCACAGATTTGAGCTTTAAACAACTACACTCTCCGCTGAAAAAGTATTTTTGACACAATAGTAGTATTTTTAAATTATGCAGGGTTTCTCATCACGTCACTTTACCACGTGACAGCAGCGAGCAGGCTCCTGATTGGTTAATGCGGCGCAAATTGACGCCAAAGTTCAAATTTTTCAACTCGGACGTCAGGCGCAAATTCGCTTCAAACGCGTGAATGCACAAAAAGCACCACTCGCGCATAACGCGCAAGACGCTCAATTCCATTGACACGTCAAATTCGCGCCATTCGCACGAACTGGATGCGCAAATAAGGCGGAATCGTGTCCATCGCGCTGCGCGATACGTGTCCATCGCGCTGCAGGACCTCCAGACATGTGTCAATGTGTCTTTCTATTGACTTAACATTGAAATCACTCGCTCCAGACGCTCTATTCACATTTGGTGTGAACGCAGCATAAGACCGACTCGAGTACGACAACACTATCGGTGCCTGAAAACTATTATGTGGCGTTCACACCGGGCGCTAATCGCGCGAAGGTGGACGCGTGTACATTTTGAGTTTACTCGCGCGAACCGCGCGTGACATTCACTGCACAACAGACGCGAATTCTCCTCATGGGCGGGGCTTCCGCCAGCGGCTCGTCTCGTTGAGAAATGGCTGACATGGGCTGTGTATACACGTCTTTTTTTGTTAAAATCTTCTGTTAATGTGTGACAAAACGTAGTTTTAAGACTTTTTCAGTCGATAATGTAGTTGTTTAAAGCTCAAATCTGTGGTTTATTTATATAAAGAGTGCCTATTTGAACATGTGATCTGCCGTTTTCGGAGATGTGAGCTCCAGTGGATCAGCGGCGCTCAGCGCACGTCAAAGCCGGTGAGAGCAGACTTTCCTCAGCCAGTCCTTCTGCCGTCTACCGCTGGCTCTGATGTCTCTGTGATGTGTCTCGAGCTATAATTCGTCTTGTAACGGCCGATCTTTGGTCTCATGGATCTATAATTTGTTCCCTGGCAAATCGTTTAGGCTGAGGGCAAAGATAAGTTTCATTACTTTATATTTTTAGGCTATAACTGTAGGTTGCAGTTGTAACGTTAGCCGACTAGCACTGACTTTGAATGTTTGACTGCATTGTTTGCTTTATTTCATGTATAGCTTATTATACATTACTTATACTTTTGTATTATTGATCATACATAAACTTGCATTTAACAAAAAGAGACTGGGTTGTGTTTCATGTCATTTAATGTTATCACAGTGATAATCATATTGTCTGAACCAGATATTAATATACAGATTTTCTCCTCATTGTTTGTCACTACTAGAGCAAGCTCCTGATTGGTTAGCGCGGCACGAATATCCGGCAAAGTTCAGATTTTTCAACTTGAGCGATTCGCACGAATCGCGCCACAGAATGCCATTTCGCGTCTCTGCATTGACTTAACATGTAAATCACTTGCGCGAATCGCGTCCGGTGTGAACGCACCATTAGACCTGCCTGAAGAGCACCGTTGTCTCTTTGTTGTAATGTATTTATTTGTGCTATTGCTTGTTGATTTGTTCTTATTTTATTACTGACATGTTTACTTGTCTTTAAAAATGTAGGCTATTAAATGTACATTAGTTAAAGCTGCACTATGTAAAATGTTTGCCGTAAAATATCTATAAAAGGCTAGGCCAGTGTTATATATGTTGTTCAGTTGAGTACTTACAATATCCCAAATGTTTCCAACTATTTGTAAATGGTGAGATGCTCTTTTACCTGAGGAACCGGGACGTGTGAGGGCGTGGCCTGTTGATGACATCATATCCGCGTTAGTTTGCGGTTTTATTCTGCAGAAGCGCTTTCCTCTCACTGCAGTGTGAACAAGTGTCATAGCAGCGGCGAGAGAACGCACAGAGTAACGCCATCCCATCATCAACACACTCAGATGTGTGTAATATGATCAACAGAGCTGCGTTACCTCACACTCATGAGCGGAGGAGCGGAAGTGGCGACTGTGGCTTCATAATAAAAGTCCCGCTGCTCGCGAGGCGTGTGTTGCGTTCATCTTATTAACAATGGCTCCAGCGGTTCCTCAGCTCCACAACACTCGTCCTGCTCTGCTTCACTACAGTAACGTTAATAATCACATCCATCAACATGATTTCTGCCCGAGTCCTGTCCCGATTCTTTCCCACCGGCTGAGGTGAAGACCACATGTCCCAAAATTCTGCGCTCAAACGGGACGTCATCAAACTACGACTTTGTTTTGCATAGATGACCTCTAGCGGACGGAAAAGTTACATAGTGCACCTTTAATTCATGACTTACTCTGAAGCCCATGTCCACGTCGTCGTTACTGGGATCCGTTTCCTCTTCCTACAGCAGAATGACAAACAGGATCAGTACGAACAACACGTGAATGATAATCAAAATACTGGTCATGACATGAGCTGTCCGAACGTACGGCTAGTTCTTCAGGATGCTGCATGTGTCTCTCTGGTTCATTATACCCAAGAAGAGCATCGAAGTCCACCTGATGGACAAAAACAGTAATTAGAGATACTGATGTACTCTATAAATAGATTGTTTATAATGTTTTTGAAATGGTCTCTTCTGCTCACCAAGGCTACATTTATGTGATCAGAAATACAGTAAAAACAGCAATATTGTGAGATATTACAATTTAAAATAACTATACATTTCTAAATGTAATTTATTCCTGTGATCATCATAACTCCAGTCTTCAAACCCCAAACTTTTGATCAGAAGGGTTAGGTGAGTTGATATATTATGTAAACTGTGAATAAATAAGCATCCCTACATTCATATCACACTCAATGATGGACACAGCCTTGTCTGGTTTGGTCTCCATGACACGTAACACATAGACCTGGAAGACAGACATGTATGGCTTAGTGAATCAGGGTTTTTGCCACATAAATCATTACATTGAGTAACAGACGATCACCTTTTCATTATAACTGATGGCGATTACATCTCCTGTGTCAAACAAGCAAAATTCCTCAAAGCATTCTCTAATCTGGAAGAAAGAGGAAACGTTGCACGTTGAGATCTAGATATTAGCTGATGTCATGTAAAAATTTATATTTTAGTTTTTAGGGTACGTTCACATTTGAGTTCGGTTCGCTTGGTCAATTTGGTCTGGACCAAACAACAACAGAACATTTATGCCCTGTCCACACGAACAGCTTTTTCTACGCGGTTTGG
>NC_137116.1:56657404-56699904 GCF_949357685.1 Gobio gobio
AAGTCAAAGCTGCACACATGGTAATGCTGTATGAAATGTATATTGATGATGTGTATTGTTTATCTTCTTAAATATTGTATTGTGTACTGTTCTGCATTATGTTTTGTATACTGTATTGTGTTGTGTTTTGTGAAATGTGTAGCCTCCTATGGACAAGTGTTGTAAATTAGCAGTTTTGCTATAACACTAAAAACAATGTATCTGGTTTGCCCAATGCTGTTGGTATGTCCATATCAAATAAATAAATACATAAAATATATATATATATATATATATATATATATATAGAGAGAGAGAGAGAGAGAGAGAGAGAGAGAGAGAGAGAGAGAGAGAGAGAAAGAGATGTAATTTTTTTTCGTAATTATATTAATTTATTTCATTTAACTTTTTGATACACAATGCCCTGTTAGGGCAACTTAATGGCTGCACTTTGTTCTGCTCTATGTTCCACCACTTTAACACAAATGTATTTGTTGTTTGTTGTATTTTCATATTCAACAGATTATAAGATTTGAGTTTGCATCGAATGTTCTTTGACTTTTATACATAATAAATGTGTTTGTGAATAAAGATTGATCTGTTGAAAGCAGTTATTTTGAGTTAGATGCCAAATGTTCTCCTCCTAGTCATATTTGACATTGAAGGGGTGCATACGACATATTAATAACTATAGTTGCCGCACATTCAAATACGATTTTCTAGAAAAAAAAAACCAAAACCTTGGGAAAATAAATGTAGAACATGTTCACATAGGACACTATTAGCATGACTATATGCATGAAACCATTCAGAAAAATTTGGGCACAATGGCAGTATGGGTTTAACGATATTCAAACCGAACCGAAAAACCGTGATTCTCTCATGTCGAACGAGCGCGCCCCGCCCCAGCTCTCACTTCACCTTATGCCACAAAATATATTTTCTTCCTTGACATTAGATTAAATAGGAATTAGTACACTTTTAAACAACTTATAAGAGCTGTAATTTTACTAAATATTATTATAATAATATTATTTACTAAGTATACACTAACTTTAGTCTTCCAAGTGCATGTCACGTGACTTGGGCGATCGCTCAAGTTGAAGCATGTTGGAAGGACAAAGAGAGCCAGTTTACCCAAAATGCTACCTTGAAGTCCCAGCAACATCGTCATTTTCGTAGTTTGTAACAAAATAAAAATCTCTCTCACCTCAGAAAACCGCTTTCCTGTCCTGTCAGCCTATATACTGCACTCGTAGCGCACACTCTTTAGTTACACGCGCGCACCCTATCACGCCGTATATTAAGCGCAAGAGAAACTACGACCATGCAACGTTGCAATGTCAATTTTCATGAAGCTTCGGACGGGAATGAATCAGCGAGTCAATTCATGATTCGGATCGCGTGTCAAACCGCCAAACTGCTGAAATCACGTGACTTTGGCGCTCCGAACCACTGAATCGACTCGCTGATTTGTTTCCGTCCGAAGCTTCATGAATCAGTGTTTTGAAATCGGTTACCACTATACAAGTCTTTTTTTTTTTTTGCCGCACAAAAAAATATTCTTGTCGCTTTAAAATATTAATATTGAACCACTGTACTCACACGGACTGATTTAAATATGTTTTTAGTACATTAATGGATCTTGAGAGTGTAAATTACATTGATGCCTATGCCGGCCCCACTGAGCCTTAAGATTTCAACAAAAATATCTGTAAATATCTATAAGATGAACGGAGATCTTACGAGTGTGAGGAATAAATCACAGTTTCATTTTTGGGTGAACTAACCCTTTAAGTTAAAAGTGAATCTAGTGTTATTATTGAATCTAGTGTTTTTATTATTATTATTGTGAATCTAGTGTTATTATTATTGTGAATCTAGTGTTATTATTATTATTGTGAATCTAGTGTTATTATTATTATTGTGAATCTAGTGTTATTATTATTATTGTGAATCTAGTATTATTATTATTATTGTGAATCTAGTGTTATTATTATTATTGTGAATCTAGTATTATTATTATTATTGTGAATCTAGTGTTATTATTATTATTGTGAATCTAGTGTTATTATTATTATTGTGAATCTAGTGTTATTATTATTATTGTGAATCTAGTGTTATTATTATTATTATTGTGAATCTAGTGTTGTTATTATTATTGTGAATCTAGTGTTATTATTATTATTGTGAATCTAGTGTTATTATTATTATTATTGTGAATCTAGTGTTATTATTATTATTGTGAATCTAGTGTTATTATTATTATTGTGAATCTAGTGTTATTATTATTATTGTGAATCTAGTGTTATTATTATTATTGTGAATCTAGTGTTATTATTATTATTGTGAATCTAGTGTTGTTATTATTGTGAATCTAGTGTTATTATTATTGTGAATCTAGTGTTATTATTATTATTGTGAATCTATTGTTATTATTATTGTGAATTTAGTGTTATTATTATTGTGAATCTAGTGTTATTAGTGTTAAACCCACCATGAACCATGACTCCACAGCAAACAGAACCGAACCGTGGCTCCAAAACCATGACATGAACCGAACATATTCATAATACAATAATATCTCAATAAAACTAAAATAACACTTGTTGCAAGTCCAGGAAGTCTGGCATATTAAGTTCTCGGTTGCTATTTATTTTACAGTACACGCACTTACGTCTACTTACAGTGTACTTACCAAAGAAAGTAGGGTACAATAGGGCTTTTCACTACTCCCTGGTGTATGATTGCAGAAATGATATATAAATATACACACATAACCAAGGCAACGACTGTGGCGGAATCTGCTGTGCCAGCCGGCCGAGGGTATGATGTCATCTATAAGTGAAAGCAATGTGTGTTACTATGGTAATCCAGGTTGAATGTTCAGTGAAAAAGTCATCCCTTCCATCCCACAAACACAGTTCTCATGAACAACTCGACAGCACAAGCACGATTACAATTATGACCAGATTAGAGGAACCAAAGGAAACAAACATATATTAGGAGTGTATTATCGTACTCTCCGGACACACAGTGTTACTCGCCTATGGAAATGAGATTAAGCAACACTCGCTCCTGGAGTTCTCCAGCGCTGGAAAGCTGATCCCAAGCCTTCTTTTGCTCCACATCTTCCACATATGTGTTTATCTGCCATCTCTCTCTTTCTGTCGTCTCAGCTCATGTCCGTCGTGTGTTTTGAATAATGGCGTGCACGGAGCGCTCTCTTCTCCCCGTCATTAGTAGACACGCCCCCTTACTGCTGATTGGCTGTACGTTTGTTTTGGTACTCAGCCCGAGACACTTTCTAAAGCAGTTTTGAAATATCCCTCACCCCAGCTTTAAGGTTAGTTTATAATGATTCAAAAGTACAGAATGTTTTAAACCGATTTTCAAATGAGCCTCTTGCTACCCAGCATCTTTAAGGATCTCAGTTCTGTGGAGATGTAAATTTGCCAACTAAACAAGCAGCCCTTTAAGCATCTTCCTGAATTGCTCTAGTCACACTGAGAGGAAAAAACAACAACAACAACATCATCTAAGGCTGAATGAGAATTGTGTTTTAGTTAAAATCTTGCTTTTAGCAAATCCAGACAATAATCAAAATGCACAAATAATGGAAAGAACACGAACAAACCCAAGGGAAAATGTTATTGCTCAGAGGTTGCTCTACCATACCAAGAGAGTTACTAGATATTCCTACCTCAGTGTTTATTCTAAAATTGCTTAGAATTAGATAATACAAACATGGAAGAAATGCAACTGTGAGACAACAAACTTGAGGACAATCAAATTGTTCAGTGCCTGAACTTTCATAAAAACATATACCTTTACATAAGCGTCTGCCATTTGTGCAGAGGTGTAAAAAGTACTCAAAAATGTTACTGAATGAAGTACTGAATGACATTTTTAAAAGTATCTGGCCAGAATCATACTTGAGTAAAAGTAAAAAAGTACCACATTAAAATTGTACTTGAGTATTAAAAAGGTAAAAGTAGCGTAAAAGTAGCGGCAAGAATGAAAACTAGAGATTCTTCTTTAAGCTTTTAATCTCTAAAAACATGAAGTGAATGAACCACATACAAGGTTTTATCATGCTTTAGAAATGTTTTAATTGAATGGTATTTAATTATCAAACTATAAGACTACTACCTAATGCCAGTGTGCAACATGCTACTCAAAGTTGTAAAACCCCGGATTTAACTTAAAGGGATAGTTCACCCAAAAATGGAAATGTGATGTTTTTCTGCTTACCCCCAGGGCATCCAAGATGTAGGTGTCTTTGTTTCTTCAATAGAACACAAATGAAGATGTTTAACTCCAACAGTTGCAGTGTGTCAGTCGTATAATGCATGTGAATGGAAACATGCATTTATGAGAGTAAAAAAAAACATGCACAGACAAATCCATATTAAACCCTCAGCTCGTGACGACACATTGATGTCCTAAGACACGAAACGATCGGTTTGTGCGAGAAACCGAACAGTTTTTGTAAAAACGTTTTTTCCTCGAATACGTTCTATGTCCGACACCCATTCAGCGCGCCATCACTTCCGGTAAGTGAGGTCAATGTACACAATCTGGCGTAGAGATACATGCGAGAGATCACTTCCGGCACACTGTCTGATCATTTGCCAGCAGCCATATCACCCTTTTGCCCAAGACTTGTTTCCCACTGAAGCTAAGCAGGGCTGAGCCTGGTCAGTACCTGGATGGGAGACCAACTGGGAAAACTAGGCTGGAGGAGGTGTTAGTGAGGCCAGAAGGGGGCGCTCACCCTGTGGTCTGTGTGGGTCCTAATGCCCCAGAATAGTGATTGGGACACTATACTGTCAAAGAGCACCGTCCTTCAGATGAGACGTTAAACTGAGGTCCTGACTCTCTGTGGTCTTAAAAAAAATCCTAGGATGTCCTTCGGAAAAAGAGTAGGGGTGTAACCCCGGCATTCTGGCCAAATTAGCCTCTGTCCATTATGGCCTCCTAATCATCCCCATATACCAACTGTCATTAATGACTTACCCTCATGTCGTTCGACACCCGTCAGACCTCCGTTCATCTTCGGAACAGAAATTAAGATATTTTAGTGTAAATCTGATGCTCTGAAAGGCCTCCATTGGCTCAATGCACTTTACACTCTCAAGACCCTTAAAAGACACTAAAGACTAAAGTTACAAAGTCCATCTCACTACAGTGGTTCTAAAATAACTTTATGAAGACGAGAATAGTTTTTGTGCGCAAAAAAACCCTAAATAACGACTTACATAGTGATGACGATTTCAAAACACTGCATCATGAAGCTTCGAAGCGTTATGAATCAGTGAGTCGATTCATGATTCGGATCGCGTGTCAAACCGCCAAACTGCTGAAATTTGGCGATTCAAACTGCTGAATCGACTCAGTGATTCATAACGCTTCAAAGCTTCATGAGGCCGTGTTTTGAAATCGTCATCACTATGTAAGTCGTCATTTAGGGTTATTTTGCGCACAAAAACTATCTGTCGCCGATTCATTAAGTTATTTTAGAACCACTGTAGTGAGATGGACTTTGTAACGACGTCTTTAGTGTCTTTTAAGGGTCTTGAGAGTGTAAAGTTGAGCCAATGGAGGACTTTCAGAGGCATCAGATTTCAACTAAAATATCTTAATTTCTGTTCCGAAGATGAACGGAGGTCTGACGAGTGTCGAACGACATGAGGGTGAGTAATTAATGAGTAATTATTTTCATTTTTGGGTGAACTAACCCTTAAAGCTAAATCTTGCAACTTTTAGATCAATTAGAAGTGAAATGTCTACCGAGGCGCAAAGATATTTTTACACTCAAGCCATCAAGGTCATGGATAAAAAAACCAAGACATTACCACCATTGTGTAATTTTAAAAAAGGATAATTTTTTTAATTGGTCTGATTTGCATAAATTTGCAAACTTATGCTTGTTTTACAAGGCAATGCATAATTTAGCTCCTGTTCCTATGGCAGATCTTATCAGCCAGAGAAATAGTACTTTGCGAGTGACTAGAGGCTCAGTGAGAGGTGACTAGTAGTGAGTGGAACAGATTACCAGATGAAATTAGACAGGCAATTACTTATAAAGCTTTTACTAAAGAGTTAAAAAAAATGGCTGATTGACACATATAGCTGTCAACACTAAGACTTGAACCTGTTGTGTCTCTTTATCAAACAATTTGTTTTGTTATTGTTTTTATAGGCTGAATGTCCTGTGTTTTTTCATGGTTGTTTTAGCTATGTGTTTTGTGTATTTGTCATTTGCCAGTAATTTTTATTTGATTTGTTTTGTGTTGTTACTAATTATGTATATTATTGTCATATTTTTGCTCTTTTAACATCTTTGCCAGGGGACTACAGATGAAAAATAGCCTTTTGGCTAATTCTGGCTTTTTTACTCATGTTTGTTCATGTGTTTTTATGAAATTGCATTGTCCCCTTACAAATAAATGTATCTAATTTAACCATCAGCTGGTGTGTGGTGTGCGTTCTGGCGCTGTATGGCTGCTGTCGCATCATCCAGGTGGAGCTGCACATTGGTGTTGGTTGAGGAGATTCGCCCTTCTATATGTAAAGCGCTTTGGGCACCCAGGTTTTTTTACTCTCATAGATGATGCTAGTAGTCATGTACCATTCACATGCATTATACGACTGATAGACTGCAACGGTTGGAGTTAAAAATCTTCATTTGTGTTCTACTGAAGAAACAAACACACCTACAATGTAAGTAGATAAACATCACGTTTTCTTTTTTGGGTGAACTATCCCTTTAAGCAGAAGCTGATTTTCAAAATTGTGAGTGTCAAGCGTCTTTTGGGTAGCCTGGTTAAAACCAGACCATTCTCAGTAGTAACTGAGTTATGGTCTGGCAAAGCTTCATAGACAAATCATTTCCAAAGGGGCGTCACCAACGGACGTCGCTCAAATGCCTCTCGGCGCAATTGGATAGACCTAAAACCAATCAGAGCGATGAAGGAGATGACGTATGCAGAGCGACGGAGAAACATCTACTCTGGCCGTTTCTCAATATGCGTACTTGTCTGTACCACTGTCTATGGTCTGTACTTGTGTTCTCAAATAGGAAATGTCCCCGGTTTCCATTTCAGAAATCTTCAGAAATCTTTCCTAAACCACATAATGTTTAATTATTTTTAAAATGTAAACGAAAAGAGGCAGGGTGTTTTATACTTCGTTTTATTATAAATATATAAGATAATGAATGTAGGCCTAACTACACGTTGCCTGAACCACATGTGTGTGGCTTATATGTTTAAGTTTTTATTTTATTTTATTTTTTTATGAAATGAGGCAGTGGTGTTTTATGACATATTTTGTACGCAAACTTCTGACTTGCGTCCGTGACTTACCAAGTTTGACTCCGGAGAATTAACTCCCGATGACGGTAATAGTTAATATTAAACATATTATAGCCACACAAATGTAGTGAAGGCAATGCATATTATCTTCAATGCATGTATATAACAAAACGAAATATTTAAAAAACCCGGCCTCTTTTCGTTTACATTAAAAAATAAAAACATGTAATATGTGTGCATAATATAGGCTATGGTTATCACTGTAATACAATGAGATATGACATAAAACAAAACCCAGTCTCTTTTTGTTAAATGTTAGTTTAATGCGTGATCAATATCCATTTTAAAAGTATAAGTAAAAGGTATAAGAAGCTACAATACATAAAGCAATTCAGTCAAAGAAAGTCAGCGCTAGGAGACTACAACGGTAAAGTTTAATAGCTTACCAATATAAAGTTATGAAACTTCACTTTGCCCTCAGACAAAACGATCTGTCAGGGAACAAATGATAGATTAATGAGAGCAAAGATCAGCCGTTAGATCTACACAAGACGAATCATATCTTGACATCAGAGCCAGCGGCAGACGGCAGAAGGACTGGCCGAGGAAAGGCGCCTCTCGGTGGGGTTGAGCAATTGAGCGCCGCTGGTCCACTGGAGCTCACAACTCCAAAAACGGCAGATCAAATTTTCAAAAAGGCGCTCTCTTTATAAATAAACCACAGATTTGAGCTTTAAAAACAACTACATTCTCGCCTGAAAAGGACTTAAAACTATATTTTGTGAAACATTAACACTACCAGAGGGCTCTCGCTAAGATCAGCAAGCTGGTATATCAGACTTTTGCCGAATCCAGTCGGTAAGACAGCGATAACATCTTTTTTAGATATGAAGGCTTCTAGTGTTGTTCTTTGCTCTGGTTTTAACGGAATGGAAAAGTTTAAATCGCTTAAAACAGCCGCGATAGCTGATAGTGATGTTCCACTGCTGCATCCATCTTTGTAGTCAGTGTACAGAATCTGCTTCACTGTCGCTGCGCTGTCGTCATCGTGTAAAGCCCGCCTCAACGTTTCTGATTGGTGCCTCGATTTCTAGGGCTTAGAAATGGGTTTGAATGGGCTCTTTGCCAGACTACTTGCAAAGCAAATCTAAATTTGCCGGAAGTTGTCTGGGTTTTCCCAGGCTATCTTTTGGGCTGAAAAGCCTCTCACTCTAATTTCCAGGGCTGCGTTTCCCAAAACCATCGTAAGCTTAAGTTTGATCGTAGAACAATTGCCACCAATGGCCTCTACGATCAACTTAGGCTTGGCGATGGTTTTGGGAAACGCAGCCCAGGTCAAGGTGCAGTGCATTGTGGTAATTGATGCGACATGACGTCACTTCCAAAGGACCAAATAACATGTCTGACCAATTTCATGGAATGTGAAAATGAATCTCATTGGCAGAATAAATACATTTAAATTAAACTGGGCATCAGCGCAATTCAATTGGTTCGGTAACAGCAAGGGAAAATAGAATGAAGTGATGCCCAGAAAATAAGTACTTTTTGACTGTAAATAAAATTGTAAGGAGTAAAAAGTACTTTTTTTTCTTAAAAAATGTAATTTATGCTGGGTACACACCAAAATATTTTTTACATCTTAAAAGATTTTCAAAATGTGCTAGATCACACACATGAGGACAAATAATCCTAGATTTAACCGTTTTGCTCCTATAGTGTGTGGTGTGCCATGATGTGACAAAGACAGAACACCACACACACACACAGATTTTCAACCAGAGTCCCGACTGTAAATACAGGAAATCTCGCGATACTTCAGAATAAGCATGGCGGTGATTGGCACAAATATCGATTTCGATCTTGATTCAATATCAATTCATATAGCCTACTGTACATATAAGGAAAGTTTGCCTTTTTAGCACTATTTTAAACTTTTCTTGGGTAAATTATATTTGCTTGCATTCATTAATATTCACTTGTGTGTGCTTATATTAGTATCATTAAAAATATTAGGATGTAAATTGTTAATGTTTTAAAATTTCACATTTAAAGAAATCTAGGCCCGGTTTCACAGACAGGGCTTAGACTAAGCCAGGATTAGGCCTTAGTTCAATTAGGACATTTAAGTAACTTTTATAAACGTGCCCAAGAAAAAAACATTACTGGTGTGCATCTTGAGACAAAACAATGCCACTGACATACTTTAAGATTTGTCAGTGCAAGATTCTTTCAGTTAAAACAGATCAAACATGCATTTTAGTCTAGGATTAGCTTAAGCATTGTCTGTGAAACCGGGGGCTAGTGTTTGATCATAAATATGTATTTAAATGCAAAACCTAAAAATAAGTAAGCAGTTATGATCTGCAATACTTTGAGCAACCAGACTAGATACATGTATATGTATTAAAGAGCCATTCATCCACCTGGTGGGTAATGACATTACAAATAAAAATAATTTTTCCAGCCACAAAATGACTCTAATTTGCCTCTTTGCATTGGAATTCGCGATTCGCGATCGGGACGGCTCCGACGTTCTTCCGAGCAGGTTCGGACACTCTTAACACACTTCACACCACAGGAAAATCTGATAAGGTAATCTTTAGAACCATCAAGATAATCGGGACATAGCTAGGATTGTCGGAAGGGGGGAAATCGGCCCAAAATCAGCCCAATTATCTTTTGGTGTGTACCCAGCATTAGTAAAAGTATTGATTTTTAGTTGTTCTCAAGTAAAGTAAAAATCCCCCAAAATAATACTTAAAGGTCCTGTTCTTCGTGATCCCATTTTTCAAACTTTAGTTAGTGTGTAATGTTGCTGTTAGAGCATTTATAATACCTGTAAAATTATAAAGCTCAAAGTTCAATGCCAAGCGAGATATTTTATTTAACAGAAGTTCTCTTTTAAAGCCTACAGCGAATGGCCGGTATGTTCTACATCCTGGTATTTCCTGCTTTAATTACATCAGTAGAGCAGTTTGTTGACTAACCTCCGCCCACAAGAATACGCGAAAAAGGGGGCGTGGTCTTGTTGCTCCCTCGTGGAGAAGAGGAAGCGTTGCGTTCGGTTGCGTTCGTATAGTTTGTTTGTCGCCATGTCGTCGAGACGCTGTTATTTTCATCCCGGAGTCAAGTCACCTTTGTTTGGCTTTCCCAGGGTTGCTGTACTTAGAGATCATTGAGCGCATGCATCCCCGTTATGGTGAGAGGCGCGACCTTTCCGGTAACGTGCGCTCTGCGTGCCCTAAGCTGCTGTCCAATCACAACACGGGAACCGCTGGCACAATCAGAACTCGTTACGTGTTTCTGAAGGAGGGACTTCATAGAACAGGGAAATCTGTCAAGCCGTTTTGAGGACAGTGAAAACAGCAGTATACAGATCAGTAAATTGTGTGAAAAATACAGTTTTTTTACACGCGAAACATGAACATGTTATATTGCACACTGTAAACACAATCAAAGCTTCAAAAAAACACGAAAAACGGGACCTTTAAGTACAGTAATCAAGTACAATTACTCAAGTACTTTACACCTCTGCATATGTGTCACACACTGAAGAGTTATGCTGAGTTCACACTGCCCGATTTTGACTCACCGACAGGTTTTGGGAAATCACAGACAAATGCCCAAAATCATAGTCGAATCGGTGACCTTATATGTACAATTGCGCTGAAAGCTTCACTTCGCCATCACTACAAAACACTGACATTCTGGATCTGGACGGCAATAAAATCCCTGACTAGCCCCTGACAATGATGAAAATACCTGATGACCCCACGAGAAACAATTACCATCCCAATAGTGCTTTAGACGAGACCAGACAATAGTGAGGTGGAAGGGGACTGCTTAAATACAGTGTGATGAGAGTGATTACTGGCAGGTGCGGGTGATGGAGGAGTGTGTGCAGCTGGTGAGCAGAGAGGATTATGGGAAGTGTAGTGCAGATGCGGTGAGTGAGCTGGTGTCTGTGACAGATATGTATAAAAATCAGAAGCAATCTTCCTGCTAAAAAAAAGATCTCTATTGGGATTACTATAGGAAGGTTTTAAAGATACAGAACAAGTTATCGTTAGCATATGTTATATGAGTCTCAGTAAGGTATTATACTGTACGTGCTTTTTTGTGTTGGATGCACGAATACAAAACAGACTTGATGTGACAGACGACCGGCAGTGGAAGGATCAAACATATTCTGATTTATAATGACAGAGGTGACTGAATGTGCATTAATAATTTTAATCAACTTCACCAGTGGGTAAAAACTGATTCCCCTCTCGGCAAACTTCTCATGCAGTCAATCAGGGAGATGCAGAAGAACTTCAGGCAGCAATTGAGGCCGAGGTAACCCCATTTCAGAGGGTTAACAGAAAGCAGTTTGGACATCTCTGTCTGGTCTGAGAAGCTGGAGCTGAACACTGATAGTGAATGGCTGCTCCAAACTTCTTAAAGGGTTAGTTCACCCAAAAATGAAAATTCTGTCATTACTTACTTACCCTCATGTCGTTCGACACCCGTAAGACCTCCGTTCATCTTCGGAACACAAATGAAGATATTTTAGTGTAAATCTGATGCTCTGAAAGGCCTCCATTGGCTCAATGCACTTTACACTCTCAAGACCCTTAAAAGACACTAAAGACGTCGTTACAAAGTCCATCTCACTACAGTGGCTCTACAATAACTTTATGAATCGGCGATAATAGTTTTTGTGCGCAAAAAAACCCTAAATAACGACTTACATAGTGATGACGATTTCAAAACAAGGCATCATGAAGCTTCGAAGCGTTATGAATCAGTGAGTCGATTCAGCAGTTTGAATCGCCAAATTTCAGCAGTTTGGCGGTTCATCATGATTCGACTCACTGATTCATAACGCTTCGAAGCTTCATGATGCCTTGTTTTGAAATCGTCATCACTATGTAAGTCGTTATTTAGGGTTTTTTTGCGCACAAAAACTATTATCGCCGATTCATAAAGTTATTGTAGAGCCACTGTAGTGAGATGGACTTTGTAACGACGTCTTTAGTGTCTTTTAAGGGTCTTGAGAGTGTAAAGTGCATTGAGCCAATGGAGGCCTTTCAGAGCATCAGATTTACACTAAAATATCTTCATTTGTGTCTGAAGATGAACGGAGGTCTGACGGGTGTCCAACCACATGAGGGTAAGTAATTAATGACAGAATTTTCATTTTTGGGTGAACTAACCCTTTAACTCGGGCAGTTCGGTCTGGACTTGATCGGTAGAGGAGTAATTATGCCTGAACAGAAACTGTTCGGACCAATGAAATCATCAGCTTGCTATTGCTATTAATAATGTCAACTATGCTTCCATTCACCCAAAACAATCATGACCCTCTCATGACAATTAAACATGACATTTTAGTTTTTGCTTCTATACACTGGAACAAAAATGGTGTAGGATTTACCTTGAAACTAATTTAATTTATAAATTGCAAGGAAATGTAAAAAAAATACGAGCAAACGGCAAGTAATGGATTGATTAAACTTTGAAAAAAAAAAAAAAAAATCTGGACTGCATAGTAGGTTTCATTGACCGCTCATTGACCGTCTGACTGACATCTAAAGTAAACAATCTGTGTGTTTAGTTCTTCATCATGTTTAGGGGCATGAAAATGTACTGGAAAGTCGATCTCATTCATGAAACACGAACAGAACAAATGTGTGTGTAAATCGTTCGTAAAGCCGCTCTGATGTAAATGTTCGTATTTTCAAAATGTTATTTCGTACAAAATAAATGTACACATGCTATAATAATATTTCAAGAGTTGATTTGCCCCACCTTTTTTTTTTACTGTTCAACTTTGAGTAATATGCAGCGCTCATCATGGTCAATTTTTACCAGGCCGTCCAATCACAGTGGAGGAGGGGCGGGACAAAAACTACACCGACCAATCATCCCACTTGTACACCGACTGAACAACAATAATGGAGAAGTTAATATTGCTTTTTACTGCATGTTTTATATTCAGTAATATTCTTCAAAATAGTAACACATTACCGCCATCACTCAAAAAAATTATTTTCTGATGCTTTTCACTTTATTTAAGCAATTCATCTTTATTTAACACAATTATATCTGGTTTCTGGTTCAATGTAATTGATTCATGTTAAACTGACTTAAAACCGTTACTCTTTGACATAACTTGATGTTTTCATTTTGAAATAACATGTTTCAATCAAGTAACCCAATCAAACGAGACTTTCACGTCCCATCATGATTTGCAAAAGGGCTGAGTTCGGAGAGTAAATGTTTAATAAAGTGCTATTTGATGCGTTTTTAACCAGATGAGAAAATGGAGAGACTTTTTAATTTTTAATGTTCTGTTATGTTGGTGTTTAAAAGTTTGTGTTATGTGTGTTTGGAGGTTATTGTGGTGAAGTGTAGAGCGTTAGCCTGGTTAAAACCAGACCATTCTCAGTAGTAACTGAGTTATGGTCTGGCAAAGCTTCATAGACAAATCATTTCCAAAGGGGCGTCACCAACGGACGTCGCTCAAATGCCTCTCGGCGCAATTGGATAGACCTAAAACCAATCAGAGCGATGAAGGAGATGACGTATGCAGAGCGACGGAGAAACATCTACTCTGGCCGTTTCTCAATATGCGTTCTTGTCTGTACTTGTGTTCTCAAATAGGAAATGTCCCCAGTTTCCATTTCAGAAATCTGGTCACCTTACCTAAACCACATATTAATGTTTAATTATTTTTAAAATGTAAACGAAAAGAGGCAGGGTGTTTTATACTTCGTTTTATTATAAATATATAAGATAATGAATGTAGGCCTAACTACGCGTTGCCTGAACCACATGTGTGTGGCTAATATGTTTACGTTTTTTTTTTTTTTTTTTATGAAATGAGGCAGTGGTGTTTTATGACATATTTTGTACGCGAACTTCTAACTTGCGTCCGTGACTTACCAAGTTTGACTCCGGAGAATGAACTCCCGATGACGGTAATAGTTAATATTAAACATATTATAGCCACACAAATGTAGTGAAGGCAATGAATATTATCTTCAATGCATGTATATAACAAAACGAAATATTTAAAAAACCCGGCCTCTTTTCGTTTACATTAAAAAATAAAAACATGTAATATCATGTGTGCATAATATAGGCTATGATTATCACTGTAATACAATGAGATATGACAAAACCCAGTCTCTTTTTGTTAAATGTTAGTTTAATGCGTGATCAATATCCATTTTAAAAGTATAAGTAAAAGGTATAAGAAGCTATACAATACATAAAGCAATTCAGTCAAAGAAAGTCAGCGCTAGGAGACTACAACGGTAAAGTTTAATAGCTTACAAATATAAAGTTATGAAACTTCACTTTGCCCTCAGACAAAACGATCTGTCAGGGAACAAATGATAGATTAATGAGAGCAAAGATCAGCCGTTAGATCTACACAAGACGAATCATATCTTGACATCAGAGCCAGCGGCAGACGGCAGAAGGACTGGCCGAGGAAAGGCGCCTCTCGGTGGGGTTGAGCAATTGAGCGCCGCTGGTCCACTGGAGCTCACAACTCCGAAAACGGCAGATCAAATTTTCAAAAAGGCGCTCTCTTTATAAATAAACCACAGATTTTGGCTTTAAAAACAACTACATTCTTGCCTGAAAAGGACTTAAAACTATATTTTGTGAAACATTAACACTACCAGAGGGCTCTCGCTAAGACAAGCAAGCTGGTATATCAGACTTTGGCCGAATCCAGTCGGTAAGACAGCGATAACATCTTTTTTAGATATGAAGGCTTCTAGTGTTGTTCTTTGCTCTGGTTTTAACGGAATGGAAAATTTTAAATCGCTTAAAACAGCCGCGATAGCTGATAGTGATGTTCCACTGCTGCATCCATCTTTGTAGTCAGTGTACAGAATCTGCTTCACTGTCGCTGCGCTGTCGTCATCGTGTAAAGCCCGCCTCAACGTTTCTGATTGGTGCCTCGATTTCTAGGGCTTAGAAATGGGTTTGAATGGGCTCTTTGCCAGACTACTTGCAAAGCAAATCTAAATTTGCTGGAAGTTGTCTGGGTTTTCCCAGGCTAGTAGAGCGTGTGCTTGGGATGAGGACCTGCTAATAACAAGTAAAGTTGTTTTAATACTAAAAAACAACTACTTTGGGCATACCAATGTAACAAAACCATATTCTGGCTAGCCAATAAGACCTTGTAAAAGGTTTGTAAATGTTGTAAAAATAGTATTTCACTAAATAAAATTAATCAATTAAACTGGATTACTTGTTTTGTTTTTTTTATATTCATTTTAGAATAATTAAATGTAATAGTTTTGGACAAAATGAAGAATGTTAACCTGATTTAACTAAATGGCATTGAATTAAACGTACATAAAAAAAACTTAAGTTTAATGAAATAAACAATGTTAATTAAATTCAACATAACCCAATTACGTGGAACCTGCTGACATAAAAAAAGATAAGTAAATCCAACGTATCATTATTTTGAGTGATGGATATTCTGTATCATAGCTACCAAAGTATATCAGCTGAAACACAAAATACCAGCCGGGTCATAGATATATATACGTAGATTCCTCATTCGAGCGATCCGTGCAGGCACTAATGAGGCATCTATGTATATATATATCTATGACCCGGCTTGTATTTTGACCTCACTCACAGGAAGTTATGGCGGTCTGGAGAGCTGATGACATTAGTCTGATAATAGGTGAAATAATTTCTCGCAGAAACCGATCGCTTCGTGTCTTAAGACATCAATGTGTCGTCACGAGCCGCAGGGTTTAATTTGAAGTTGTCTGTGCATGTTTTTTTTACTCTAATAGAATTGGACCCCATTCACATGCATTATACGACTGACAGACTGCAACGGTTGGAGTTAAAAATCTTCAATTGTGTTCTACTGAAGAAACAAAGTCACCTACATCTTGAATGGCCTGGGGGTAAGCAGAAAAACAGAATTTGTCTTGTTTTTGGGTGAACTGTCCCTTTAACATGTTCTGTATATGCTAGCAGTGCTGTATAGCACCTTAGCTATAAGTGGTTAAAAGAACCACTGAAGAACCGCTGAAGCACCAAAATTGGTGCTATACAGCACTTAAAAAGGTTCCCCGATGATTACAAGCCAAGAACCACTTTTAGTGCCATATAGAACCTTTTTTTTTAATCATCTTTCGTTGTCAATCGCTGCTTTACTGATCGTGGTTTCCAGTATCGATGCATCTGCCCTCTTCAGTGAACACTAGGACCACAGAATAATCTCAGATAACTTCATCCAGATATTTTAATCCAATCCGCAAATTCGTTTCAAGAACCAAATTAGCCAGAGATCAGTAATCACGATTAGAAGATCTGGGATCTGTCAAATCACCTCAGATGTATTAATTGGTACGAAGAACTGACCCCAGATCAGCTAATGTACACATTTGCAATGTTTTTATTGCAGAGGCCTTTTAGTTTTGGTTCAGGTAGGAGTTTGTTTGCTCGCTTCAATGGCTGCAACATGCTGTGATTTCTGCCAACTGGCAACCCGGGGTGTCGAAATACTTTTGGGTAAATTGCCAGTGGGCAGAATCACACAGATCAAAACAAAAACTGACATTCTGACATGGAGCGCACATTTTCCTAAGTCTCTGCCAAAATATATAGTACCTTTATGCTTTAGTACAGTCGAAAAAAACTACATACAGTACATTTAAAGAGTCTTTAACCTCCTGGGGCCCAGAGTGTTTTTTTTTTTTTTTTCATTGTTTAGAGAATAAGAAACAACTGAAAAAAAAACATTTTTGAAAAAATATATTTTACTCATATGTTGTGATATGTCCTCTGTTTAATAAAATAAAATGACATGACATTGCATGTATAGCCAAAAACAATGGGATTTAATTTTAATTCACCAATCAATTTCTAGGTTACACGATTTTTTTTTTACCAAATTTGGTTTAAAGATGATTCTGAACTATGTTTTGAAAGATATAGCGGAATGCATTGATATATAATTTTACTTCATGCAATATGAGGGTAAAATGACCATACTTGGATTTTCCCATTCAATACATCTACTGAATACACTGCATCTAATTTGCATATTAATGTGTTCTTAGTGCAACATGTAAGGATATTTTCCTTACATGTTGCACCAAGAACACATTAATATGCAAATTATTAATGGGAGTAATAATTGGCAACATTTTCATAATAATATATAATATTTCATAGGAATATTGATATGTAATTTCTTTCCCTATTCACTTGTTGTGTCTCCAGATGATCATGATTTAACTCCTGGCGTCTCTACAATGGACATTTATGAAATCAATGCCCGGTTCAGTAACAGAAAGTCAAATTTTGATTAGAAACCCCATAACATCTCATTTCAAAACAATTGGAAAATGAATCCGATTTAAATTATAATTACAAAATCTGATCATATTTCCATAAGAGTGCTAAACATTAATGTCGGCCGTTTTTAAAGACCAAGAAGTTGTTGTTGTCCTGGTGCAAAGCCCTGAAAGTGTATTAAAACTGTTAAAAATCCACTAAAATATAACAAATACAAAAGTCTATTCCTGGATGCCAGGAGGATATTGTGACATTCACATACTTTTGAAAATCCAACGTTTAGTTGATCATGATAAGCTCATTGTCACAGATATGAGCACGATGGCTTTCTTTTTCCATGAGGGGGTTTGGCATCACCAAAAAATAATAATAATAAAATAAATGTGCAAATGTGACGCACGCATCTCGCGGAAATCCAAGAGAATACACCCAGTTTTTCCAATTTTGTGTGCCAAGAATAGCACTTATCATTCTATTCATTTTCTGTCAGTCTAATTTATTTAAAAAAATATATATATATAATAATCTGTTCTGTGCTAGATTAACTGAGACTTGTTACAGCACTTGCATATTGTTGGCATTGACTGTTCGAGTTGCTTCTATTGCCCTTATTTGTAAGTCGCTTTGGATAAAAGCGTCTGCTAAATGACTAAATGTAAATGTAAATATGCATCAGGAGTCCAGCCAATGGACATCTGAGGCTGACCAATGTAAATCTTACATGACCACTTTAATTAGAGCGCTAAAACTGTGCCATTAGATACAGTGCTTTCAAAGGGAGAGTCAACACACAAATCAAAACCGTCTCTTGTTTACTCACCCTCATGTAATTTCAAATCCTTACGCCTTTCCTGGTTTCCGTGCATCACAGAAGGAGATGTTAGGCGCTATGTAGGTACTGACATCTTCAACCAGCATTCGCTTTCATTGCACCTTATTTTCCACACAATGAAAGTGACTGTGGGTGTCATTCTGACAGACATCCACGTCCATGTTCCACGGAGGAAAGTCAGTGGGTTTGGAACAACATGAGGGTGAATAAATGACAGGATTTTAATTCGGGGGTGAACTATCCCTCTAATGCTTTCAATAATGTGCATCACTACTAAACGCGACCACTTTGTTGCATGAGTTTATATTTTAGTTTGTAGATAAATAAATGCATTTGCTATAATTTGAGTGCTGCTGATGCCTATCAACCCCCAACCAACAAATTGCATTACATCTTAGAAGAATAGAAAGGAAGCATCTGGAAAATTGTTCTTATGAAGTCTGCATCAGGACAAATCGGTTGTGTCCTGACATGAAAGGCATCAAGTGGAGGTCAAGTAATAAAAGCTCGATTGGTGCCTTTGATCTGCCAGCAAGCAAATACCCTGCAGGAGCAAGAACACTTTCCTTTTGCTTTTAGTTTTTATGTCATTTTTGTGATCCCTTATTATTGAGTTTCACAGCACGATCTCAAGGGAAATCCACTTAGAATGGCGCCCATCGGTTAGACGGTTCACCCCCGATACTTAATGATGTCTGATGAGAGATGATGGGGGAAACATTTATAAAAGACCCTTCATAGCTGGCATCAGACATCATTTTGTACCAACTTGTATATGACATGAGAGTGCAATGTGCATTTACAATGCAAAAAGTGCAATTCGAGATGATGGTGTCACACAAATTTATATTACTTTAATTTATCAATGCACTCACGCCGTATTGCGAATACTGCAAAATCAAGCAAATAATTTTTCATTGTCGGCATTAGGTAATTAGATATGGGGCGCCGTTTGTAAAGCGACTCACGCTGAAAATAACAGCAACATTTTGACACATTTAGCTTCAAACAATGTTTAAAAAACTGGTATGAATTTTTGGCGGTCACTTTTTTAGCACATTTACAACAATATTTATCAACTTAGAGATATTTTAAATAGTTAAATCTAAATGTTAAATCTAAATCTAAATGTTAAATCTAAATCTAAATGTTAAATCTAAATGTTAAATCTAAATGCTAAATCTAAATCTAAATGTTAAATCTAAATCTAAATGTTAAATCTAAATCTAAATCTAAATGTTGAATCTAAATCTAAATGCTAAATCTAAATGTTAAATCTAAATGTAAAATCTAAATGTTAAATCTAAATGTTAAATCTAAATACAAAATCTAAATCTAAATCTAACTGTTAAATCTAAATGTTAAATCTAAATATAAATGTTGAATCTAAATGTTTCGGGTGAAACTAAATATTTAACTAATATGCAAATTCAGAATGCAGATAACTGGTTTTAACATTTAGATTTAACATTTAGATTTAACATTTAGATTTAGATGTAACATTTAGATTTAAAGTTTAGATTTAACATTTAGATTTAGCATTTAGATTTAGATTTAACATTTAGATTTAGATTTAGATTTAACATTTAGATTTAGATTTAACATTTAGATTTAGATTTAGATTTAGCATTTAGATTTAGATTTAACATTTAGATTTAACATTTAGATTTAGATTTAGATTTAACATTTAGATTTAGATTTAACATTTAGATTTAACAATTAACATTTAGATTTCACATTTAACATTTAGATTTAACTATTTAAAATATCTCTAAGTTGACAAATATTGTTGTAAATGTGCTAAAAAAGTGACCGCCAAAAATTCATACCAGTTTTTTAAACATTGTTTGAAGCTAAATGTGTCAAAATGTTGCTGTTATTTTCAGTGTGAGCCGCTTTACAAACGGCGCCCCATAATTAGATACATTGAATTAACACAAACCCTTCTAAACTGACATTAAATATTAAAAACACCTACTAAATTGTTTGCATGTTCTTATGCAGCATTAGAAACATATAGGGCCAGATTTACTAAACATGGCAAAATCCAAAAAATGCGCAGATGTGAGTGGAAAGACGTGCTTTTTTTTTGGAGGCGACTGAAAATTGACGAGCGCAAACCTTAGTAAATCACATTGCGTGAATCATTTTAAAGGTGAACTGGCTTTTTAATTTTTTTATACTGTTGTCTGAGGTCAACTTATGACGTTTGCGTGGTTTTTACATTCTAAAACATCATAATGAATAGTAATAGGCTATTCTCTGCCTTGAAAAACGTCGGTTTTGATGGGTGTGTCGCACTGAAGACTTGGAAGTAAACTCCCACGGCTAGGATTGGATAAGATTTGCATATTTAATGAGCTTCTGCTCTTTTGACTAAAATGCCATTTAGTTTTAGTCATATTTTAGTCACCTGAATTGTTTTTAGATTTAGTCTAGTTTTAGTCGACTAAATATCATAAGATTTTAGTCGACTAAATCTACAGTAGATTTACTTGACTAAAATCGAATGAGTTTAAATAAATTGTAATACATTAAGCATTTAAGCATAACATAAGCACTTGAACTGACATTTTGACATCATTTTGTTTTTGACATTAAAAATACACGAAAGCTCAATTAACTTTTTTGTTTGTTTTTAAAAAAAACATCTATATAGTTTTTATGACTTTGTACTTCTGCTTTACTTAGTAGGCCATATCAGGTTAAGCTAAAGCTTCAAATTAGTTTGTTTATTTATTTTTTTAATTTCAGTTAACATTTATTTAATTTAAAGTAATGAAGATATTTTTTATGGTTTTAGTGAACTATTATAACCCTGATAGGACCTCAATACATTGCAGATATGCTGATTAAATACAAACCCAACAGATCACTCAGATCATCAGGATCAAGTCAATTAGAAATACCAAGGGTTCACTCAAAGCAAGGAGAGTCTGCTTTTAGCTATTATGCCAGCCGTAGCTGGAACCAGCTTCCTGAACAGATCAGATGTGCTCCAACAGTAGCCACTTTCAAATCCAGACTCAAAACACATCTGTTTAGCTGTGCATTTACTGAATGAGCTGTGCCACTGTACGTGCTTTGTCCGAACTGCTTGCATTTTAATTTATATGCTTAAATTTAACCCTGTTTTTATTTTTATTTTTAATTATACTCTTTATTTTTATCTTTCAATATTTTCTTTATTTTTTATTTCTTTAAATTCCTATTATAACTGTAATATTTTTATTTCATTTCTGTGTAAAGCACTTTGAATTGCCACTGTGTATGAAATGTGCTATACAAATAAACTTGCCTTGATACTTTATTGAATATGTGTCTAATACTGGTCTTTCCTCCTGACTTTGAATTAAATGGGAATGAAATTAAATGAAGTTTATTGTGTAACCAAAAACTAATATATAATGCATGACTTTTAATTATAAACAAGCTCGAAATACACATTGACTCTTATTTTGAAATGCGTCTTACTATTGCAGTTGCAGGATGCTTCAAGTTCAGATGAGAAGATAAAATATGCATTGTTACAACCGTCTAAAACATATTACTATATAAACATCGTAAAATAAACACTGTCATTACTCCTCAGCATTAGTTCATAAACAATATCCTGGCATAAATGTGCGCTCTTCATTGATTGAGCCGCTCTGGAGCTGGATTGGGGATGTGGGAGGCCGTGTTCTCCAGCGGTTAGATCAGTTCAGATCAAATGTGCTCATCTGTTACACAGAACATCAGTTCTGACTGGATCTCTTCCCAAATCGTCCCTCCCTAACATTTTCGTCTCGTTTTTATTTGTTGACGAAAATGACAGTTGATTTTCGTCATAGTTTTTGACATCCAACACTAGTTTTTATTTAGTTATCATCTCGTTTTCATCAGTGAAAAAAGGTCTTTGAAGAAAATTATGCCGAAAATTATTTGTCAACGAAATTAACCCTAGATTAGCTCCACGAGTCGGTGGGCGGGGCTTGAGGCGGTGCTTCTGCGTCTTATTACGACATCTCGACATATTCTGAGATCTCTCGTTTTCTGGGCCTGGTGTCTATAAAAGCTTTTCTTTGACTAACAAGGACGTTTTCAGCTCTGGAACTTACAGGATATTCTTATATCACGAGGAACTTTTATATATCAAAGTCTCAAAGGAAAGTTGATTTCTCAATTCATCACCGCTTTAATGTCTCGCGGTCTTGCTGTTTTTTTCCCCATTTTTTTAACAATTAAATTTTGGGCTGTAATGCGAGCGTTACTGAACATGTACCGAGTAAAATATTACTGAAAATGTATTAGTAATGCCTTACACTACTGCGTTACAGCAAAACGTAATATGTTACTGTAATGCATTACTTTTGTAACGCATTACTCCCAACACAGATAATGAATATGTAATAGGCTATTTTCTGCCTTGGTTTTGAGGCTCTCTCTCAAGAAACGGTCAGTTTTTATGGGTGTGCAACACTGAAGACTTGGAAGTAAACGCCCACGGCTAGGATTGGATAAGAAAGTAATGTTATTTCACTTTTTAAGATAGTCCGTCAGAAGGCCTGGCTTACGTTTTGGTAGCCCGTCTGGAAAACACATAGCCCCGGGACGTTGGGCTTTGCGAGCCCCGGCCCATAACGTTACAAGTCCGAGTCTGATCACGAATGAACCAATAACACCTCAAATAAAGGATTCTCCAGCCTGTGACAGTGTGCTAAGGTATGTCCAGCTAGACACATACACATATTCAATAGATATCAAACGATCTGTAACAATGCAATACTAACACATATGAAAACATGTTTTACTCACATCAGTGTGTTGCAGCGTTCCTGTCGGATCCAGAAGCACAGCATTGTGTTTTAATCTCAATATGTTTGCAAATCCAGTCTCCACCTGTGTCTTGTTTACAAACGAATCCGCGGTGAAATTAAGCTTCAGCCAGCCCCCCTAAAAAAATGTGTGATTAACCTTTCAAACATATGAAAGTGGCTTCGTCCTGTTTTTTAATCTGCGTTAATCAATCCGCAGCGGCGTTGAGCAGAGCGCACGTCAGAAGCAGAGGTGTGTGTGTTGATCTGAGCCTCATTGGTCTGTCACCACTCGTCAATGTCTAAATATTTGAGAAAACCAATCAAATCAGAGTAGGCGGGCTTTATGTTCACAGAAGCTGCTGAGGCTGAGCGCGAATTTTAGCAGTGCAACTCGACGTCAAGTGCGACATATGTAGCTAAACTAAACGTTTCATATTTGAGCTGCTTCTGTAAGTTATACAAATGACAAAAATATTTAGGCAAATGAATAAACTTTTGCCATTTTTAATTGAAATAGGCCTATGTAATGTCATTTATAATATAATTAACAAACAAGAAATATTAACAAAGCTGTTTTCTTCAGATTAGGCATAAGATTAATAGTAATGAATGTGTGCATATTGTAAATTAATATAATTCCATTTGTAGCATTCAGTAAATAAAAAAAGCTCAGTTTTTTTACAGCCTGTATTGGGCATAATATTAGTAAGGTATGAAACCTGCGTGCATATTGTGATTTAATTAAATACATTGAGTTGCCCAGCTTTCCTGGTAGCCTTCAGTAAATGATAATGTCTACGAAAATGATTAATAAAACATACAAATATTAGTTAAACATGTGTTTACTGTCTTCACTGACGAAAATGGAAAAACTTTATCAGTCATATCTGCCCACTGACATCAGAGTCCTGCACGGGTGACCCGCGAATATTGCTGAAACGGGTGAAAAACATCCTACTGTGTCGGATAAAAGTGCGGATCGGGTCGGACAAGGGAGAACACGGGTCTAAACACGGGTTTTAAACAGTCACGTGCAAACGAATATAGGCCTATATATAAAAATATATGCATGTATATTGTAGATGTGTTACTAAAAATATGCATATACAAAAATATGCCTTGCCTGTATTTCAAGTTGATAAAATAATTTCAAATCCATATCAGTTTATTTGTGGCCGCGCGGCGCGCGCCCTCCCAGGAGAATCACAACTGCGCGCGCTCTGCCTGCACTCGTCGAGATGGATCATGAGGAGTTGAAGAAAAGATAGCCGCAAATGTGGAAGTTCATCGCTGAGGAAGCACGCAACTAACTGTGGTAACAAAACCAAGCACACGCAGTTCAATCGAACAGTATTTTAGTTATGGTTCCTGAGTTTAGTCTCTTAATAACACTGTCTTAGTAGCCTACATTAAGCCACGTTAAGCGTTTTCTTATAATAGTTTTCTATGGGAGGAAAACGCTTAACGTGTAATTAAATGCGTTGCGTTCAAATTTTGGGCTCAAATTTTTTGTGCATAGTATACGTTATTAGCATTATGTTTACTGAGTTTGGTCTCTTAATAACAGTGTCTTACCTAAATTAAGCCACGTTAAGCGTTTTAGAATGTCCCGAAGTTGTCCGTAAGTTAATGGTCGTGTAAACTTATGTATGCTGGCAATAAACATTTTTGTAAGTGTGTCTATAATGTAATATGCTAAACTGATTTTATTGCGGGTGCGGGTCGGGTGTCGGTTCTATTTTAAGCGGGTCGGGTCGGGTCGGGTCGGGTGCGGATTTTATTTAGTGCTGTTGTCGGAAAATGGGTCGGATGCGTTTTTAAGCACTGCGGGTGCGGGCGGGTGCGGGTTTACAAAATCAGACCCGTGCAGGACTCTGACTGACATGATTTTCAAGCTTTTTTTTTTGGCATTCAGAACATCTTAAAATGCACATATGTAGATCATGGAAATCAAAAATTTTCGAACCCCCCTAACTACTTCACATGTGGAATCTCAGTGATTATAAATCTGCCTACACTGTATGATTACGGGATGTACAATATGGTCATGCAGAATAAGGCATTAATATTTGCTTTATAAGTAATAATAAACAGCCAATATCCTAATATACATACTAATAAGCTACTTGTTAATAGTGAGAATTGGACCCTAAACTAAAGTGTTACCATTTTTTTTCATACCCCTCTAAAATGAAAATCCTAGAATCGCCCCTGGTCGTTAAACTAGCCAAAGTGGATTTGGACACACCTTAAGTGCACCTGCGCCATTCGCTCCAGACCATGCGCTCAAATCGTTAAAACAGGGCCCTTTAGGTTAATCTTATTTCATCGTAATTCAGTGTAAAATGTGAGTCCTGAAAAGCAGTTTGTGCTGCTCTAGATGCTGTATGACAGGCCAATGAAGAGCGTCTGAACACCCTCTCCTCTGTCTGTCAGTTCTCACTGCAAATTTTTACAAATGTGGCTGACTTAAGCTCTCACTGACTCCGAGGAAAGCCTTCACATCTAAATGAAGTGAGACAATAGATCTTTATTTCAATTCTTGCCATGTAGCGATTTGATGGCAGCGAGAGTTGGGAGGTCTTGTTTACACAAAATGAGTCATATTGATCTATGTTTTGGCATGATTTGAGGGAACAGCCTCGTATTTCTCATTCTCTTTGTCTCTGAGTCAAACCTCTGTCAGCGATGCAGTTTTCCTGGTGTGATCTAATGAACTACGTGATGAACAAAAAACACTTATCAGGTACAATAACACGCATGATATTAAAACATCTAAACAATGCATTTCTTTGTACCATCTGTTATAGTCTCGAGTGGTTTTACCGCACTGCAGTATAGTATATAAAAGTAATGCGGTCAAACCCCCCAACAGCTTCCTATCGTCCTGTTTTCCCTTTTCAATCTCTTGTCTTTTAAGTCCAGGTGTTCTTTTTCCTTTCCTGAAGTGATTGTAGAGTTTGAAGTTCTGCAGCTCTCCCTCACTGATGTCTGTGAACCTATCCCAGAGTAGCGGCCTGGGAAAAGGTCAAGTCTTATATTTCCGCCTGCCTTGGGCATATAAAGAATATATATAGTATAGTACATATATAGTCCGGCATCCATGAAAGGTCTGGCCGTAAATCTCTGCAACTGCACATGTGTAGATTAATAACTGTAGGTTTATGTTGATTTTGGAGTTGTTAAATTTTTATGTTTGATGTGAAAACAGTTTCTGGAAAAGTGACCTTTTTGCTTTGCTAAAGTGTTACCATGAATAAAATTGGTCATTGTGTGTTTATATTAGTTCGGTAATGTTAATAGATACAATAGTTAATGATTTTATTAGTATTAAAAAATGTAAGTAGTGTGACGATTCTCACTCGTTTTCCCGCATGTCGCATATTGAGAAAATGTCCCACATTTTAATCAGTCTGTTGGTTTTTAATGATCATATTAAAGGGTTAGTTCACCCAAAAATGAAAATTCTGTCATTAATGACTGACCCTCATGTGGTTGGACACCCGTCAGACCTCCGTTCATCTTCAGACACAAATGAAGATATTTTAGTGTAAAGCTGATGCTCTGAAAGGCCTCCATTGGCTCAACTTTACACTCTCAAGACCCTTAAAAGACACTAAAGACTAAAGTTACAAAGTCCATCTCACTACAGCGGCTCTACAATAACTTTATGAATCGGCAACAATAGTTTTTGTGCACAAAAAACCCTAAATAACGACTTACATAGTGATGACGATTTCAAAACACGGCCTCATGAAGCTTCGAAGCGTTATGAATCAGTGAGTCGAATCATGATTTGGATCGCGTGTCAAACTGTTAAACTGCTGAAATTTGGCGATTCAAACTGCTGAATCGACTCACTGATTCATAACGCTTCGAAGCTTCATGAGGCCGTGTTTTGAAATCGTCATCACTATATAAGTCATTATTTAGGGTTTTTTTGCCACCAAAAATTATTGTCGCCGATTCATAAAGTTATTGTAGAGCCGCTGTAGTGAGATGGACTTTGTAACAACGTCTTTAGTGTCTTTTAAGGGTCTTGAGAGTGTAAAGTGCATTGAGCCAATGGAGGCCTTTCAGAGCATCAGATTTACACTAAAATATCTTCATTTGTGTCTGAAGATGAACGGAGGTCTGACGGGTGTCGAACGACATGAGGGTAAGTAATTAATGACAGAATTTACATTTTTGGGTGAACTAACCCTTTAAGAAAACATGCATGCGTTCTTTTGCCTTGTTAAGAAAGCATTTTATTTATGCATCATTTTTCAACTATATATAACAGCGCTTCATCAGAAGTAACATCCCGCCTAACACGAATACAACAGCCGTTTTTTAAATCCTATCCAATGGTTTAAAATAAAGGAGTAAACACGGGCACTAGTAGGTTGTGACGGCTGTCAATCAAAATGTGGAGCGGGGATTTGTTCCATGTGTTCCCTGTCAGAAAACAAATGGACAATTCTGTATATAAATTAATATACATGACTGTCAATTAACTCATTTCATGTTGTTTTGTGTTTTATTTGTTCATGTTTTATTTTAGTTGGACTTGATCAGAACTGTTTCAAAAACAGTTTTCTGCATGATGCCTGCTGGGCTCATGATAATGTAAATTATTATATTATACGACAGTTTCAGGTTATGTTTTAGTGTTGGTAACATGTCCCACATTGTCCCACACAAACTTAGTAATCGTCCCACATTTGGTTTGTTTGAACCAAATTTGTTTGGTTAGCACAATAGGGGCACTTTAATATAAACTGTAGAAGTTATGTACATCATTTTTTTCTTTTAACTACGTGATTAACTGATATTACCAAACTTATTGTAGTGTTACCAATTTATGAGCACAGTTGTGGTCTCTGATGCAGATGGGTCAATACTGAGCTAGAGATATTATTGACATGCATGATGTGAAACACCAGAGTCTGTTGAGTTATTGCCATGACAATCTTTCTTTAGCCATTTTCCATAAAAAAATGTCCCTAGACATGTACTGAATTTGTACCACATGTACTAAATTACTATAATTTCCCCTTTTTACACCTTGGTGCTGAGCAGTTGCTTTTATATAAGTGTTTTTAGTTAGAACAGGCTGAGCGAGTCCATCACTGCTATATGGTCAAGACGGTAAAATCACAAAATAAAACATATCTGAATAAGATTCTTCTTCTGTTAGACAATCACTGCATGCAGCTGCAATTTTATTTGATTTTAATAAAAATGATAAATTCATTTATTTTAGCATGGGAATAAAGCCCAATTCATTCTGCATTAAAAATATTGGTAACACCACAATGAGGTCTCATTTTGATAATATTAGTTCCCATTCAGTCGGTCACTTCAGAGACAGACGAATAGTAATCTCGCTAGCGTGAGCCAATCTACTTCGAGTGTAACTAAACAAGCCAATTCACATTGGCATGCAATTGCACCAGCTGCTCATGCCACACTGGAAAGTGGCAGAGGCCATGGCGCTTTGGTAGGGATTCCTATTCATCGGTGGTGGGTTACATATGTAACTGAGACGTTAATTGCTAATGAGCAATGCATTTTTACAGCATTTATTAACCTTTGTTAATGTTGATCAAGACAACTGATCATGTTCTTGTTAGTTCACAGTTACAGGGTTTTTCCTGGGTCAAAAATTGTCTTCAGTGGTGGCTGACAGACATGGTCATCCACACACACACGCACAGTAAAAAGTACCCTACCCATGTGATCTGCAAGCGCAATACTGACAATAAATTAAAAATAATGTTAAATTCAAAGAAACAGTTTGTAATTTTTGCTTATCTTACTTAAGACTGTGGCTGAAGTTGTTCTTGTGTTTCTCTTTCCTTCAGTGATTCTGCTCATTATCATCAGGTGTTAATCATTCATGTTCAAACATCACTCAAGTATCTCATTAACTTTAACACTGCTTCAATGGTACTTTAATCCAGTAGTGAGCACACACATGAACTCTAGGAAGTGTTAATTTAACATGGGGGTTTTTCAGTGCACTTTTACATAAATCTTACCTGTTTCATTCACATATAACTGGTATATATGAATCATATTCAGTTTATCAATACAATTACATAAATCTTACCTGTTACATTTATGTATGACTTACATATATGAATCACATTAAGTTTATTAATTTGTTTATGTTAAAATTATGTAATCCAAATGCATGGACAATTTATATGCAATTAAAATACATAAATCTTATGTTTAGACATTATTTTTTATTTTTTGAGTGACAGAAAAAACTGTCTGTGCGTGCCAGGCACATGGTCAAAAAGGGTCGTCCTCGTCTCTTAATGAGTCATGGGTGTGTTTTGGGTGTAACGTGCAATAAACCAATCACAGTCTCATCTCCCTTTCCCTTTAAAAGCCAGTTGCACTCTCGTACCATGGCGGATTCTTTACTTACATGAGGAAAGACTGAAATTCTCTACGTACATGAGGAAAGACTGAACGCTTCTCCAGAGAGGAATAGAGGAATCCTTTTATTTTTTTATATTTAAACGTGTGTGTGTGTGTGTGTGTGTGTGTGTGTACTGCGTGTCCCTGTGTGTGTAATAAGCAGTGTACACTCGTTGTGCACGCCTATAGGCTCGTATTACTAACACACCCTTTAAATAACACAAAAATACTGCACTATTGACTTTAGAGCAGGTTTGTGTTGGTCAATGGTCAGTTGTTTTCAGTTCTTCAAAATAGCAACGCTCCAACAATGCGCTAGCCCGACAAGCCAGACCTACATCAAGATGTTGGGTCTGGGAACACACCATCGCAAAGCTCAATCCGACGAGCGGGATAAACGGTTGTCTTTCTAATTCCCTCTGCACGCAATAGGATAGCGCAACAACCAGCCAGAGCAACGAAGAAGGTGACGTAGTCAGAGGAGCTAGCTTGTTACAGTAGAGCTACTTTTGCTGTATCCGGTCGGCAAAACTCCAGAGTCGCGACCAAAGCCGATTCGAAAGACCGCTGTTCATCAGCTTCTTAGTTTTCAAGTAGCAGGGAATTCACACATTATGTTAAGCCCGCCTACTGACTCTATACACGATGTGATTGGTCTGACTAGAGCTTGCTTTTTCAAGGTCGCAAGCCAACAGAGAGTTGCTAGACGACCCCAAATTACATTTGCTTCCGCTAGGATGTGTCTAGATTTCTAGGCTAACAATGCGCCTGATCACACCTGGTGTTCAGACCAGACATGAGAACTGCATCAGGCTGAAACTAGCAGAACACACTCAAGTCGCGCCTGCCGTCACATTGCGTCGGGTGTACGATACGGCCCAACAACTTTTTTTTTTTTTTAAATGAAAATTAGAAACTACAATAAAAATTAATTAAAGCCAAATAGAAACTAAATTACATTAAAGCTAAATACATAATAAACATGACAAAAGCACATACAAAAAATTACTAGAACTAAAGTTAAAATATAAAAATAAAAGCCAATTCAAAGTATTATTAAAGCTACACTGTGTAACTTTTTTAGTCTATTCTAAGCTAAAAACACTTAGTTCTTTCAAAAATATATGTGCTCATTAATGTATATTTACTTCTTTCAAGTAATAAAGTATTCTCGTAAGTTTATAATATGCCATTGAAAATACATAAGGTAATGGGATCTAACGGTGGTCGCCATGTTGCCCCTCCATCTTGAAAGTACATTAGCCAAAGAGGGACATACCCGTAAATTCAAGCTTCGCCTTTGGCGTTTTAACCGGTTTTAACACTTGATGGCACTGTACAAAATTCTCTGCCTCGCGCATGTGCGCGTCAACTTGTTCAGACTTGTCTGGTGCATGCGCAGAGAGTTTTCATCTCAGCAGCGTCCAGTAACAGAGTTATATGGAGTTTTCCTGGCTTGTTTATTCCTCAAAAGTCTGTTTTTCCTTGTGTGGTATTTCTGTGCGTTAATAACTCCGTAAGTAATAATAGTTATTGTCATTGTAGATGTGTTTCAGAGTGTGTCATCACGTAATTCAGTTGATGTCACCTCAGAAGTATTTTTGTGTCAACATACAATAGCATAATGCTCACCTATTTTGTTATCAACAATGTTTATTCGTTTATAGAAAATATTTGCTTGTAATGTATGTTGATGGAAATATGCATCAGGTCTGATCGGCATATTAACAATTGTTATACAGAGCGCACTGCAGTGCTAACGTTAAAGCGGCGCACACACTTTTGTAACCCGACACCGCTTGTTAGCAGCGGCAGCTCCGCTCCTTTTAATGCAGCTGCATTTAGCGCCTATATATGGTACAATAAGCTCTGGTTTACAGTTACATTATACAAATGTAACTTATAAGTATACCGGTAGTTATACAGTTCTTAACTGTGTATGTATATTTACCATCCTTATTTGTTCTCTCACAGAAACCACATTTATGTACATATCCACGCAAACCTGTTTATGCCTTGCAATTGGATGACTGAATAAACATTACTATCATCAAAGTTCACTCTGGATTAGCTGCAGTTCTTTCTAGCCGAATAATTAGGCCAGTTGAGTTCCAACGGTCCCACTGCGCACAGAATATCCCACAGGCACCGTGTCGAATGTGGACGAGGTCGAGCTGGAATTCATGTTAATCTTGGTCTAAATCGGCCACCGTAGGAGTTAAAACGAAATCGAAATTGAGAGGAACAGAAACTAAAATTCACTGGATGGTCATATACCGTTTCACCACTAGATGGGGGAAAATATCACACAGTGTAGCTTTAAATACTGTATGATATAAACACTATGATGTATGATACAAAAACAAACAAAATGACTTTGAAATATATTATTATTATTTAAATATTTTATAAATGAAAAGTATTGTTTAAAAGGGGCTAGAATTCAGAAACCCTTGTTATTAGCGACACAGGTGGCCGTCCAGTGAACTGCAGCCAGAGACTTACTGCTCATGCTTGAGCTCGTGCCGCAATATACTCACGGTGAAGTACTTTTTCACTGTGAAGTAAATGCCCTCCACACTACTGAGAGTGATGTTTAGATGAATATGTAAATATGTGCTGCGCACTTTCCTCTCAATTAAAAAATTAAACACACGACAACAATGACAGCGGTGAGAAAACAGCAGTTCAGAAAACATCTGATCATAGTGATATGTAATATGTTTGCATGAGCTCTGTAATTCACCGGCTTCATGTCAATAGATGAGGTCATTAAATTACACTGTTAGGATAGTTTGATTTTGTATATTGATTATGTATATAGTTTAATTAAGTGTATTTGAACTATATAGATCTTGCTGTGTGAGACTAAAGTTTGAATTAATCTATTTTATTTGCATGAGACATTGGCATAGATAGTACAGAATAGATATTACGGCATTATCCTGAATATTGTTTTCAGGAGTGTGTGTAACCATCATATACTTTGGATTTTCCCAGCGCAATTGACCTTCATATAAAAAAAAACAGGATTTTTTACAGACAACCTAACACTGTGTCCTAACTACACGCGACGCGATACAATTCCACACACCAGAGGCGACGCGACCACGAGATGCGACAAATCAATCAAAAACCACAGCCAATCAGAACAGCGTGTGGGCGGGCTCTCGCGGCACCAGATATTAATCCTGACGGCACACGCAAGGAAATGGATAAGTGCATAATCAAATTCACGAATATCACGCCATTTAAACATTACTACAAATACATACTGAGTCACTAAGACAATCTTTGTCATAGAATAAACTTGTTTGTTCACAGTTTGAACGTTCTTGTTTCCATTTGTTTAATTTCAAGATCTGAGGTGAATTATCCACTGTTGCTTTTAGTAAGACAAAGCTGGGAGCACTAAATGATATTCAAAGTCACATTACAAGCTTTTAACATTAAATAAAGCACATAAACATTACCTGAGATCAGTGATGGGAATAACGGCGTTACAGATAAACGGCGTTACTAACGGAATTATTTTTTTCAGTAACGAGTAATCAAACGAATTATTCTTTCTCCCGTTACAACGCCGTTAGCGTTACTGAGGGAAAAAAATGCGGCGTTAGTCGCATTACTATAATTGAGCTCACTGAAGCGCTTTTCATCCGAACAGGCTCTCTGTCTGTCGGACCTGCAACGTGTGTGTGTTAGTGATGTGTCGTTCATGAACGATTCGTTCATTTTGAACGAATCTTTAATATGACTCGGGACTACCGAGTTGTCTCAGAGAGTGATTCGTTCATTTTGTGTTGACCGCGCATGCGCATTACGCTGAATCTGTACTGGAAAGAACAAAAATGATTAGTTCATCTTTCGAGTCTCGAGTCTCGAGTTCGGGTTTGAGTCTTTCGTTCTTCCTGTCAGTCCCATAGAGTCTGTGCTGTCAGTAACAGAAACAGAAAAGATTAGTTCTTACGAGTCTTTCGGGTTTGACGTTTGAGTCATTCGTTCTTTTGCCACGTGACTTGTCACTGTATTGAACACTAGTTCACAACCTTTTTACTAACAAGCACGTAGTTATTTTTTTATTTATTTTTTATTTTTTTATATGTAATTCTCAGTTAATATCAGACATATACAAATATGGGAAATATATTGACTATTCAAGTCTAACATCACAAATTCAAGTCAATTAGACTATTACTCGTTACTCGCGGGGCGCTATTACTTCTGAAAGAGTACTGAATCTCCTGATCAAAACACATGCGAAGAAGAAGCAGAAACAAGCGATATCATAGGTAATCATATGCATATTTAAAACATCTTCAGATATTCATACAACAAAACATTCTGGGGGGCGAGGGGGGGTTGGGTTGGCATGAACATTTTGTGAAAATGGACAAAAATGGTGGCGGGGAAAGAGCTAAATGCCTCTTGAAGTTCTCTCACAGACAATATGTCACTGCGAAACTCATTTTGCTCAGTGCAAACACATTCCTCCTTGTTTTAGCCTGTATTTAATAGTATGGGTGGTATTTTCTTGTACCCTGTGTAGTTTGTGACCCACATAAATGACATCCAGAAGTCTGCTCATAATGCATGCTTGTTTTTCCTGAAATCTCACCTCGGCAGACCATGTCTCTCAAGGAGCTGCTGAGAAAACATCCCAGACACCAGCTCTGACCAGCACAGTTAATGGCCCATCAACAGGCGAGTTCCTCGCAGACTGGACCAGCGCGGTTGGCTGATTTACTCATTTCTAACACCAAGAGAAAATCACTTGTCACCCTAGGTCCAGAAACTTTTCTCCTTTGCTGCCTGGTTGTAAAACGGCCCTCCAGCCACTGTTAGGACAGTCTAAACCCCGGACACACTTCACCTCCAGTTCAAATCGGCAGAGCCATGCTGTCAGACTCCACTGAATTACATTTATCATGTATTCTGCTGTATAAACTTGCTATTTGTGTATTTGATTTGTATTGACTTGATTTGCTTTCCCCGCCAGGTTTTTTTTTAAAAGAAGTTGCGAGCCACCACAAGCATTTTTGATCATTTTCACAAAATATTCATGGCCCCAGAATATTTAGTTGAATGAATATCTGAACATGCAATATATCAAAAGAAAGAACAGATCCTGTGCTTTTAAACAGAAAACACTGTTTTATTCTAGCTTCATGCATTCTTTTTTATCATGTGGATAAGTTTCATAAAAAAGCAACATTTTGAGTATAAAGCTGAGAAAAACGTGTTTTTGTCAAAGACTCCATCCAGATGAGATTCAGAGCGATGATCAAACACAGATGGAGTAGATGGAGACCATCATCACCCTTAAAGCTTCTCAGTCCCAGAGCTCGTCCTGGGTCGATGTTTCATTCACTAACATTAGGCAGTTTTGATTTATTTGATGTTTAATGTTGATGATCACGTTATTTTACTCATGCACTCAAAGCACTTTTACATAAAGAAGGGAGGAATCTCCTCAACACCACCACTAATGTGCAGCACCACCTGGATGCCATATTGCGCAATTATGTAATATTTTAAAATACACAATATATATATTGTTTTATTAAATTGACTCATTAGCTTTGGAAAAATGTTTGGCTAATTTTTCCCCCTGTAAAGCCACGAACAGATTGTGGGAAATCAGCCAGTCAATCAAAACGCACGCAATCCATAGCAATGCGTTACGGCAACGCCTCAGAGCGACTGATATGTAAAAATAAACAGAAATGTTCCGACTTTTGAGCCATTCGTTACAGTATAGCTACACATTGTCATGTTATTATAGTGAAATTTATTTTGTTTTATTGACCACATTATCATTGATATTTGTCTGAGAGGGTCATTTTTGATTAATTTTTGAAAAAGGGCAGGGGTTCGAGCACCTAAAAAAATTATATAAATATTTTAGCGCTCCCGCTTTTCCATCTTCCCACTGATTTCAAATTTCAGAGCGTCAAGTCACATGATGCGATGTGACAGGCCGTCCTCGCTCGCTGCATATAATTAGGAAAGTGAGGACTGCGTTTATAAGGTGATCTAATATAATATTTGACGGTGCCCAGGGCCCTTTAGATGTCCTGTGCCCCTGGGCAAGTGACCAGTTGCCCTAATGGTTAATCCGGCCCTGGAAGTATGCCATTTTGGACAAAGCCATAGCAATCCTTGCAATGCTCCCTTCCCATTTAAATAATTGGATCTTCAATATTCATTTTATTTTTATTTTTAAATATGGAATTTTTTGACAGATTTTGTGAGATTCACCTCGACACAGAAAAGAAAGTGATGTTCATTAAAGCATTTCATGGGGTCTTTAACTGACATAATGAATGCACTCGTGATTGTTAGTGCTTTCTTACTGCACTAATTACTGTTAGTCGAACAGAACCTTCAGCCAAAACATTCATTTATTTATGGACTCTCCAAAGATTTGACATGATGCTTATTTTTATTTGTTAATTCTCAGAGCGGACAACACTTTCCTCCCTACGAACAATCTGAAAGCATCTTTTTACTAATTAAAAGTGAGGAAAAACTTTTTCCTAGTAGATCAGCAAAACTGTTACCTGATGAATTTCCATTCCCAAGAGGTGCATACAACGTACCATCACAATAATCTAATAAAGGGGAATAAAAATGGAAATTTAAATCTTGCTAAGGTGAGGTTGTGACCAGCGTTGGGTGTAACACATTACTACAACTTGAGTTAGGTAATCAGATTACTTTTTTTCAAGTAACTAGATGTCACGATTCAGCAGTGAGAGTGCCCGTGATTACCACCAGAGGGCACTCCATCAAGGACTACATTACCCATAATCCTTTGCCTGGACTCATCATCACTCATTGTTTACACCTGCTTGCCTGTGTATGAGCTTTTGCCTGTTTTTTGACTACGATTGTGGATTATCCTTTAATAAAGCTGCGTTTGGATCCTCAGCCTTCGTGTCTCAGAGCAGTACGTTACAGAAGTAAAGTATCGCATTACTTTTAAATTTACAACAAATTATCTGAGTTTTTCAAATAAGGAACGCAAGTTACTTTGTTTTCCCTTTTATGGAATAACATCTCTCTTGTGTCAATGTTGAGAATTGGAGAGGCGTTGTGTGTGTGAACATGATGGTTATTGTAGTTCTAGACTGAATGTGAGCATTAACTCATCTCACTTGCACAGAAACAGATTCAGTGTTCCTCAAAATGAAGAAAATCAGAAATACTACACAAACCTCCAATAATTGAATGTGTTAAATAAAACAAATGCATATTTGTATGTGTTTAAAGCTGCACTATGTAATATTTTTTTCAGTAAAATATCCACTATAGGCCAGTGTTATATATGTTGTTCAGTTGAGTACTTACAATATCCCAAAAATGTCCAACTATTTGTAAATGGTGAGATGCTCTTTTACCCGAGGAACCGGGACGTGTGAGGGCGTGGCCTGTTGATGACATCATATCCGCGTTAGTTTGCGGTTTTATTCTGCAGAAACGCTTTCCTCTCACTGCAGTGTGAACGAGTGTCATAGCAGCGGCGAGAGAACACACAGAGTAACGCCATCCCATCATCAACACACTCAGATGTGTGTAATAAGATACACTCTAAAAAATGCTGGGTTAAAAATAACCCAAGCTGGGTTGAAAATGGACTAACCCAGCAATTGGGTTGGTTTAACTCAGCGGTTGGGTTGTTTTAAGCAAACATTTAACCCAACCGCTAGGTTAAAACAACCCAATTGCTGAGTTAAAACAACCCAATCGCTGGGTTAGTCCATTTTCAACCCATCTTGGGTTATTTTTAACACAGCATTTTTTAGAGTGTGCACGCGTGAATTTGCATTTCCTTCAGCCTTATTTCAATTTCGGTGTGAAAGTGTCATTTGCCCAAAAATCGAACTTTTTTGTTATAAAAAAAAACAAAACAAAAAACAAGCCGAGCCGTTTACCTAGTGAAGTGACGTGTGGCCAGTACACTCTAAAAAATGCTGGGTTAAAAACAACCCATGTTGGGTTGAAAATGAAAATGGACAGCAATTGGGTTGTTTTAACCCAGTGAATGGGTCATTTTAACCCAGCGGTTGGGTTAAATGTTGCTTAACCCTTAATCGTCCCTCAAGTAGGGTTTACGTTTGAGTCCCTTGGGGTCCCAAACTTTTACAGAGCGATTGCATAAGGAAATATACATTTTTTACATGGAAAACTATATTTCATTTTTTTTTATTTACTTCTCAACTATACATTTATGCTGTGTTTTTGTGGGTATTTGGAAGTTTTTTACTGCACAAATACTTAACTATGTCAAAAATTGGCTCATTAAAAAAAAAATATATGAAAAAATCACTTGAATGATGATCTTAAATAAATATAAATAGTTTTTGGACATTGCTCTATGTGTTAGGGATAGAACACCGCCATCTGTAGGTTTGTGGAAAAACTTTAGGAATTATAGTTAAAGAGAGAAAGAGAGCAATGACCACATTATCCACTAGAGGTCCATAGGGAAGTTAAGCAGAAGTTAAGCTGCCTTTCATCTTTCTTTTATTTGCCCTTTTCCCTCTCTTTCTCACGGTTGTTCCATGTTGCATTTGTGCTCTAGTATTAGTCCTTCATTTATGTATGGAATTTTTTCAGATTTCTACCAGTTTTGTTGATTTTATTTACTAGTTTCTATAAAAATGCTCTCTGTTACAGTCACAGACGTGTGTGTGTGTGTGTGTGTGTGTGTGTGTGTGTGTGTGTGTGTGTGTGTGTGTGTGTGTGTGTGTGTGTGTGTGTGTGTGTGTGTGTGTGTGTGTGTGTGTGTGTGTGTGTGTGTGTGTGTGTGTGTGTGCGTGTGTGCGTGTGTATGAGACAGAAAGTTCGTTCCACTTTGTGTTTATGCTCTAGGACCAGATCTTGATATAAATGTAGACATTTTCAGATTTATACTGGATTTAGTTGATTTTTTTTTACAAACAAAGTGAAAAAAAAATATTTTTTTACATTTTCCCATTCATTGCCAAAATAAAAAAAAAAATACTCCAGACACCTGTGTTTGTGTGTGTGTGTGTGTGTGTGTGTGTGTGTGTGTGTGTGTGTGTGTGTGTGTGTGTGTGTGTGTGTGTGTGTGTGTGTGTGTGTGTGTGTGAACATGCTTGTTCCATATTGCATTTGTGCTCTAGTATTAGTCCTTCATTTATGTATGAAAATCTTTCAGATTTATGCCAGTTTTGTTGATTTTATTTGCCAATTTCAATAAAAATAATCTCTGTTGCAGTCACACACGTGTGTGTTTGTGTGTGTGTGTGTGTACGTGTGTGTGTATGAGATAGAAAGTTCGTTCTACTTTGTGTTTATGCTCTAGGACCAGACCTTGATATAAATGTAGAAATTTTCAGATTTATACTGGATTTAGTCATGTTTTTTTTACACTTTCCGATTCATTTTCAATGTGGGGTCAATCTGACCCCGAGGGAACCAAATCAAGCCCAGATTTTGTGTGCATGTTTAGATAGATTATTTAGGAAAAGTCACAGAGTCTCATGGCACTGAGATGAAGGGAACACTTTTTAAAAATGGAGGAAAAGTCCAGTGGGGTCAGGTGGAGCTCAAGGGACGATTAAGGGTTAAAACAACCTAATATCGCTGTGTTAAAACAACACAATAGCTGCGTTAGTCCATTTTCAACCCAACTTGGGTTGTTTTTAACCCAGCATTTTTTTAGAGTGTATGGTATGCTCTGCATTTAACCCATCCAAGTGCACACACACACACACACACTGTGAACACACACCCAGAGCAGTCTCACCTCAGTCACAGTATTGAGGAAGGTGGAGAGCTCTGGTTGTAATGCATTACTTTTCAAAGTAACTTGTAAAGTAACTGGTTGTGAATTTGAACGGTTCATTTCCATGCAACTATATGGTGATCTCAGCGTCACACGGGCTACACATCCGACTGTTTGCATGCATAAAGCAGGGCATTTAAGATATTTATAATGCGTGCAACAATAAACATTCCCTTGTGACTCCAGAGAAGCATTTGTTGTTGCATAATGACACTGTAATACGACATAAAAGCAAAGCATTACTGTGGGAGAAAATATGCTTTTTGTGCTGTATTGATTCAATTATCCCACACATTTCTTCCAGTCGGCCTCGAGGCGCACCTGCGAGCTCATTTAAAGCGAGAAGCTTGTTGTGAAACCATGTGTGTGTGTGTGTGTGTGCTTGTTTGCATGCATGATGTGAGTTTGTGTTTGCAGCTCGCAGAAAATAGAGAGTGCATGCACACACTGCTCTATTGTCCATCTGATTGTATCGAAGTAAAGGAGTGTGAAGCCGCTGCAATAGTCAATAGCATGAAATTGGAAACTATGAGGCTGCGTTTCAATCAGAGGAGGAGGCAGAGCTGCGGCGCTATTGACTTACGATGCTGTCACAATCCCTTGATTAAAAATTTAGCTCGGTTCAATTTCACAGCATTGACTGACTTATTGATTGCTATTTCTGTACTTGAAGTAGCTTTCGCAAGAAATGAATTGTAGTTATTTGGACTAAGGGAGAACATTACTGAAGGCCAGGGGAACTATTCGCAGTCGGCATATCACTTTCCTCAGAGCTAAAACCGGGACAGTATTATACATTTTATGTACTTTACTTTTCAACAGGCAATATCCTGTGAGCTCAAAAATAAATGTCTCCAAGACTGCATGAAATCCAAACATTGTGAAGTTTTGTGGCTTTCAACTCCTAAAAACTGACTTAAAAGTGATATGAGATGCATGAAATTCTAAAATATTGATACTATTTATCTTCTGTGCAAACGAGCATATCATAGTTTTGGCTGCAGGTGCTGTCATAAGCAAATATTATATTGTTATATTGTAAGAAATATTGTACTTAAGCACAAATATTATAAAAACTAAACTTTTAAAAGTTGTATAGTGTTACATCTGGTCCACACTTGTATTGTTTTAGTGTCACTGAGCTACTATTATATCATTTTTATTTTTATATTTTCTGTTTCATGCTAGTTTTATTTAATATTGTAAGGTGTTTGCCATTTTTTCGTAAGTCAGTTTAATGTAATATAAGTTGATTTAAACATCAAAACAATATGTTTTGAATATGTTATATTATCCATTATTAAATAACCTTTAATTAAATTGAAGTAAAAATGAATCAATAAAAGGAGCCAATTCTATCAAAATTCTATCCATCCTATGCTATTCCAGTGTTTGGGTAGTTTTTGTGTTACACAGATCCTGGGTCAGACGTAACGACCCAGGGGTTGAGTTATTTATCGCAAATTTGCGCATGTCTTCGGTAAAATACAGGGTTGTGTACATTATTATTAGGGCTGTTCGATATTGAAGAAAAATACCTTGTTAAATAATGCGATATTTGATGTGCGATATTGCTTTAAGTGTGTAAAATCTATATAAAATAAATATTTAAAAACTGAGAATGATACCATTTATGTGTTTCACATTCTTTCTGGGAAAAGAAAGCATCGCTACAACTTCTGAAAGTGACCAGCAGTGTTTTAGCAAAAAAGAGCGTCACAAATCTGATAATATAATTGTAACATCAATGTAAACAGACAAAAAATGTAATGCCAAATTTAAATACCAAAAACGCTTTGAGTTTCAACCTAAAACTTCTCATCAAGAACATCCGGGTAAACAAAGACACATGAACTAGGGGTGGACGATTATTTTTAGGGATTGGATCTACACTTCACGAGCATTGAGAACCATTACCAGTTCATTTCAGTTGAGAGAAACTATCATCATATCATATACACACAGAAAAGGGTCGTCAAGGCAACCCGTCAAAATAAAAGCTATGCCATATAATAATTTTACCAGTATAGGCTATAAACCTCTGTTGTGTTGCACTTTGAATGTACAAAAATTAAAGGATTTGTTTAATTTTCATTGGAATAAAAGATAAATGTTGATTTCATTTGATTACCAGAAAAATTCAAATACATAAAACAAATAAATATATATTTTGTTGAACTTTTAATAAATTGCTGTTAAACTAAACAAGTTTCATGATTTCAATTAATTAGACATGCTTTTTGATTAATACAATTTTACACTCTAAAAAATGCTGGGTTAAAAATAACCCAAGTTGGGTTGAAAATGGACTAACCCAGCTATTGGGTTGTTTTAACCCAGCAATTGAGTTGTTTTTAACCCAGCGATTGGGTTGCTTTAACCCAGCAATTGAGTTGTTTTTAACCCAGCGATTGGTTTGTTTTAACCCAGTGATTGGGTTGTTTTAACCCAGCGATTGGTTTGTTTTAACCCAGCGATTGGTTGTTTTAACCCAGCAATTGTGTTGTTTTAACCCAGCTATTGGGTTGTTTTACCCAGCAATTGAGTTGTTTTAACCCAGCGATTGGGTTGTTTTAACCCAGCAATTGAGTTGTTTTAACCCAGCGATTTGGTTGTTTTAACCCAGCAATTGGGTTGTTTTAACCCAGCAAGTAACCCAACCGCTGGGTTAAAACAACCCAATTGCTGGGTAAGTCCATTTTCAACCCAACTTGGGTTATTTTTAACCCAGCATTTTTTAGAGTGTCAACAGAGACAGTTTGATTACACGTGAATTACGTCTAAATGTTAAATTTTTTACTAATAATATTTGTTAAACAAGCTTGAATGTTTGGATGTACTAAAAAATATATAAAATATGCTAAACTGGTAAATATGATTGAATTTAGAGGAATTATCATTCAAGCCAGTGGTTGTGTCGAGTATTTACGTTAATCCGTAGATATTAATTAATGTATGAAGTAAAAGAAAAATAAGTTAGTTTTATAGTAAAAATGAATGAATGC
>NC_137116.1:56704904-56717404 GCF_949357685.1 Gobio gobio
CAGCCAGGGAGAGAGCTGGCCTGTTAATTTGTTAATGTACAACGCTTTACAACCTTTTATTATTAACCGCAAGAAAACCTCTGCAGAATGGTTGTCATAAATGTTACCAGATTATTGGTTGCTTTCTCAAATATTACATGGCTGGATTTTAAAGGGTTTCTTCAGTGATTTAGCATTAGGCTTTGTATCAGTAGAAACCTGGTAGTATATTTGAATTATGGTACTTTCCCCCCTCATATCCCCCTGAGACGAGAGAATTATGCATTTTATTTCTAGAAAAAAATCCTCAGATGACGCAAATATCGTAATTTTGCGTCATCTGAGTATTGTTTGGCCAGAGGTTAGAGACTACAGCCAGTAGTGGAGCTAGATCTGCATGTTCTCAACCCGCCTATAGTGGAGAGATCTCACTCACAGAATGAAAATGAGCTCGGCCTCGGGCATTCATAACGGAGCGGTGCAGAGCAAAGTGAGTGTTTCAACTTTTCAATGAATTCCTATAAATGTTTAGCTTCCATATGCGATCAGAAAACACACCAGACTGGACACACACTGAGAATGAGCCGCTCTTACCTCAGCTCAGCTCAGCTCTTACTTCCCTCTCGTGCTCATGCTGTGTTTGTGGACTTTCGTTCGGCTCACTCACACTTTATTGAAAATACATGTTCAGTTTTTAATTGTTGTGTTTATTCTCTAACTGAACGATATTATTGTATTATTATGAAGATCAAAACGACGCTGGGGGCGGTATAGGGGCAGCGAAGCAAGTGCATTCTGGGACTTGTTGTCTTTCAACCACATGAGACAAAAATACATTGTCTGTCTTTTCTCAGTCTAGAAGGCACCAAATTCAAAAATAATTTCACATTTCTACTACATAAATGACACAGTTTAAATACACACTCATCTTCCCAGCACTGAAGTACTCCTTTAAGTGCTAGCAGTCAAAAATAAAACTTGGAGAAATATTGAAATACTGTTTGTGATCTCATGTTTTTTTGTTCTTACTGAGAATCATCCATAAAAGAGTAAGCTATATTTATAATTTGCAGGGTATAAGGTGGAATAACATTCATAGCTACTCACTACTCACTACTCTGGAGTACTTTTAAAATGGATACTTTTACTTTGAGTAGTATTTAGTATTTAGGACAGGTACAGGTACTTTTACTCTACTTGCACTACATTTTTTGACAAGTAACAGTACTTTAACATGAGTATGCTTTTTCAGTACTCTTTCCACCACTGTGTACAGCAAACGATCGTTGAGCTTCACAACATAGAAAGTGACAAAACAGACAGCAACCAAACAGCCTCCACAAGTTTGGGAGAGTTTCAAGAAAAATCATCCAAAGACTGAAAATGGGCCAAAAATTGTGGCCAATGTGTATTGGAGAACATGGATTTCATAATGAGAATTCCCCCCTACTTCAATAAAAGTTAAATATTTTGTGAATTTTTTTAATTAAAGATAAACAGGAATTTTCTGAGGCAATCGTAGTGTGATTATATGATTTATAGCAGACACAATTGCCCCAGAAAATTCATTTTAGTTGGATACATACCCATCCTAATGATGCGGAATATTGTTGCTCTGTGAGAGAAGTTTTGTGATCACTCCTTTATAGAGCTCGGGTGTGCTTTTATGTGCCCAAGCGTATCAAAGTTATGTCTTGTGAAGCAAGCTGTGCAAGAATCAGAGCCCATGGAGACAAACGGCCAATGAACAGCTGCTTTATGCTGATAAGAAACCACATGATCACCAGAGAAAGCCATATCATTAGTGACCATAAACAAACATTATGGTCCGGTCACCTTTGAAACGTGGTGTTCTATGGTTCGACCGCTGCTTTCCACGGTTATTTACTGTAATAAGACGCTCACTGCTGATGCTCCAGAAATGCAATTGCAATTTGAATTTACCTGTGTTAAACATGCTGTGAAAATTAAAAAAAAGCAGAAATAAGCAAGGATTATAGGCTGATTTCTTGCTGCATTAAATATGAAAAGTATCTCTCACTGTCAGCGTAAGTTAAGTCCATCATTTTCCCCATTCATCATCACTCTCAGTGTTGGCAGGTCATGGTTTTCCCCGCACAACTGGGCTATTTGGAAAATGCTGTTGCACAGAAAACCCCAGAGCCACACCAACAGAGGTTGGGATTATTTGGGCTACTTTTATAATGTACCAGCTGACAAAAAGTTGACAAAGAAAAATGCAAATGGAGCCGTTTACTAATGTGTATTGATCATTGGATGAATAAGGACCACTGAGTGTGCACTGGAAAAAATTATTATGGCCCGATTAAATTAAGCATAATTAATTTGTGCTCGTTTAAATAATTTTAAATTTAGTTTTTTAATTTTAATAAAAAAAAAAAAAATGAATTGGTTTTATGGGAATTGCATGTGTTTTTGTTTAAATTGAGATAAAATAAATTGATTGCGACCACTTACGCTAATTTTTTTTGTAAATTCAACGAATACGTTTTTTTCAGTGTGGGAGAGATGGTATATACGGAGGTCACAGATTAGAGGTGACAATTAATTTGGTTTGATATTGTAGATTAAATACACATTGATGATCGTGTGTCACTGTAAAAACTAATTTGTTCAGTTTACTTAATTAAATTGTGCAAACTCGTTGCCTTAATTCGATTAAGTAAGCATTACTTAATTGCATTAGGTTGTTCTTACTTAAACCGTTTAAGTTTTAAGTCTGTGATCTGAGGAAGTGTACTCCCAGAGTGCATTGCGGCATGAATAAATTAATTGCTTCGTTTTACTATTTTTGGCTTTATTTTACTATTTGTCTTTTGTCAGTATAATCCCAATAACGACAGCAAATGAAATAGTAAAGGTCTTATTAATAATAAAAATTTAAAAAAAAACTTGTTATTGTTGTGTTTTGCACGCTGAATGTTGAAGTGTGTGTGTGACTCACTCATGCATGCTCACCTGCTATTGTCACAAATATAGAGGGATAATATCAACCCAATTAAAAGGTTTTGCCATAAATATTGGCAATTTTTTTTTTAAAAGATCATTCTTGACATGAAAATTTGTTATGTTATATATCATTAATGGACAAATATTATATATATATATATTTCTTTCCTCTTTTGAAATCATACAACTATGATTTCTTGTTGCATTGCTGCATTAATAGGAAGTTAATTATTATAATATGAATGAAGTTCCAAGTGTCCAACCAAAGGGAACATTAATCACAATTATGGCGAGAGGAAGTGGAGGAAATGAGTGATAAGTCTAGAAAAAATTGCCCCGCCTCAAAAACACTTTGCCCGCCCGCTTGTTTTTTTGCTTTGGCAAAATGGTTTCCAAACCAGTCAAGTAATGTTTACTTGAGTTTTCTAAGTAACGAAGGCATAGCATGCAAATAGTTCAGATTACTTAATTATTTTAAGTAAGTTCAACAAATTATTGGACATTAAGAAAAGTTTACTAAAAAAGTCTTAGTAAGAAAAACTATTGGATTTTACAGTAGTAAAGCAAACAGAAAAGGTTGTGTAGTCTATTAATAACGGTCTTTACTGAAATCAGAACATTTTAGAGAGGATTAATATAAATATATCTGTCTGTCTGTCTATGGTGTCCTGTGTTTTCTAGCACCAAGACATTAGTAGCAGATCCTTTGAGTCCGGTAAGGTTGCGAGGTGGAGCCGCCGTGGATTGAATTTTTGTAGTACATCCCAAAGATGCTCAATTGGATTGAGATTTTGAGTTTTTACAATACATCGATATATTTTTTAGAAACGATATGGAATGAGGCAATACCGTTTATATCGATATACAGTAGATTGATACGAACCCATCTGAAAAATGAGCTGATGCCGGGAAAGTGTATGATACAATTTGTCCGAAAACTTGATACATGCTTTATATTAAAGGGATAGTTCACGCATAAATGAAAATTAGCCCATGATTTACTCATGGCCAAAGTGAGAGAGACCTCGCCCCATAAGTGCAGTTTTTTTTAATTGGAGCACATTGGGAAACTGCAAAATGCGAATACCCGCACAGTGACAAATGACAAACGTGCGCTGTGTTTCAGCCGCTCTATAAAGTGATAAACAGCACAAGTCGCTTCATTCAGATTTGTCTCTGAATTGTGTTTTATACAGTCGTGTGATACGGGAACATTACATGTTCTGGGATGAGTCGAGCTGAAAACAGCTGCGCATGTAAATGCATGATGAGCTCAATTGGAAAACTCCAATACACACTACAACTACAAACCTTTAGTATTTTACCTTGCAGCTACTAATAGTGAAGAAATAGGGTGTTTTGGCAAAAATGTAGGCCTATATAAACATTTTTGCTTTTATTACTTACATTAAATATTTCGGATATATATCACTTTTATGGAGGCTGTTTTCTACATGTTTACAATATTTGTATTATTTTTATTCTATAGCTTATTATTAGATATACCCGTGGTAATGAGCAGCATGGTTTTACCTGTGTTTACCATGATCTGACAGTTAAATAAAGCTATATACTGTGATTGTGTGCGGTGGGGTAAAGGGCTAGTTTTCACTTGTTTTGGGTGGGTTTTGAGTCCGTTTTGGGCTGGAAATGTTTCTGGTACCTTGCAACCCAAAGACAGTCTCAACTGTCCTGAGACAGCAATGGGTTTAAATAGAATAGTAGTTGTTATCTAACTCTCATTAGAGTATTAGTAGACTGTTAAGTTAGAGTTAGCATAAATTGTCATGTCCTTGCAAAGTTACTTATTGTTGGATGTCTTTTAGGCACCATCCAAATAAAGTGTTAGCAGATAAATAGCAAACAGTCTACTAATACTCTAATGCTGCTGGTTGACATGTAGTTCCAAAGTTACTTATAGTTAATTTGATCTAAATAAAAAGTGTTACCAAAAACCGTAATCTCACATCTCCATCAGACTTAATCTCAACAATGTCTCATTAAAAGGCTCAATATGAATGAAATACAGAATTTCTCATCAATATCTCTCAAATCCAATAATCTTAGCTGCTATTCTTATTCCTTTTATACGGTTACAAGAACAAGTATGTGAACCGCTTGCAGAATCTGTAAAAATGTGAATAATTTTAACTAAAGAGAGATCATACAAAATAACATTTGTTTACATATAGTCCACAAGTCAAAAAATAGCAGAATTTATTAAAAATTGCCCGTTCAAAAGTTTATGAACCATTCATTCTCAATACTGTGTGTCGTTCCCTGATGATCTACGGCTGTGTGTGTGTGTGCGTGTGTGTGTGTGTGTGTCGTTCCCTGAAGATCCACGGCTGTGTGTGTGTGTGTGTGTGTGTGTGTGTGTGTGTGTGTGTGTGTGTGTGTGGTTCCCTGATGATCTACGGCTGTGTGTTTTGTGATGGTTTTGTGACGTGTGTGTTTTGTGATGGTTGTTCATGAGTCTCATGTTTGTCCGGAGCAGTTAAACTGCCCAATGTTTTTCAGAAAAATCCTCCAGCTCCTGCACATTCTTCAGTTTTCCAGCATCTTCTGAATATTTGAACCCTCTCCAGCAGGGACTGTATGATTTTGAGATCCATCTTTTCACATTGAGGATGATTGAGGGACTCAAACACAACTACTAAAAAAAGGTTCAATCATTCACTGATGCTTCAGAAGGAAACACGAAGCATTGAGAGCCGGGGGTGAAAACTTTTGAACTTGAAGATCAAGGTAACATGTACTTAATTTGTCTTCCGGGAAACATGTGAGTATCTTCTGTTGCTTCTGAAGGGCAATACTAAATTATAATATTTTTAATATTTAAACAAAATAAGAAAAATTAGGACATCTTCATAGTGTTCAAAAGTTTTCACCCCCCTAGCTCTTAATGCTTTGTGTTTCCTACTGGATCTCAAAAACATGAGACTCATGAACAACCATCACAAAACACACACACAGCCATGGATCAACCAGGGAACAACACACACATACACACACACACACACACACACACACACACACACACACGCACGCACAGCCGTGGATCATCAGGGAACAACACACAGTATTGAGATATAATGGTTCACAGACTTTTGAACGGGTAATTTTTAATAAATTCTGGTATTTTTTGACTTGTGGACTATATGTAAAAAAAAAAAAAAAGAACATATGTAACATATCCTATTCAGGACAGCACTAAATAAAACAATAAAAAATGTTGTATGATCTCTTTCATTTTGTTAAAATTATTCACATTTTCACAGATTCTGCAAGGGGTTCACACACTCTTTCTTGCCACTGTAGCTGTATGTGCTTTACAGCATGACTGATTCATTTGTGTCCATTGCTATCCCTCCTATTGAATAAAAGGAGAGACATGTACTAAATGCTATGAAAGGACATCCTCTGAGGAATAAAACACTCCTCTGGCACTGTATAGAAGATTTACAGCAATGAAGAACTGGGTCATATTCATTCATACCCGTGAAATACAACATTTAATTGGCTAATGTTGAGCTTTAAGCGCAAAATGTACAAAATGACTTGAACCTCACATTTCACCTTGTTAATCATTTTCCAGCGTTACAGCCTGACCAGGGTTTTTAGATCATTACTGTGTGTCAATACCATCCTCACAGTTCCCTGAGGTTGCCTTTAAGTGGCTGTGCAGCTCCATGCATTTTAAACACAAATTTCCTTTGCATACATGTCCTGAAAAACCTTTCTACAAGTAAACATACTTTCATTATGCACGTTCACAGCAGTCTATAAAAACTGCTGAGCCAGCTGGACTATAGAGCAAACTTCTGAAAACATCTTATAGCGCGTGAATGCCACAGTAAAACATACTTTTACCCTGATTTGTACCCCATGCTGCGACAAAGACAGATCTCTCCCAGGTGAACACTTAATGCAAATTTAACACCACAGATGCCCAAAGGAACGCAAAAGTTATGGCGGTGCAAAAACAGGGCTGTAAACAGAATCAACAGCCGCGTCGTTCATAAATAATGCTGCTATTAACTCCAAACACCACTCGGTTTCAATTGTCCTGTGGGACGGACTCATATTTTCGGCGTTGTATTGAGCTGTAGGCAGATGAGTGAAAAACACAGAGTTCATGGAGCGAGACATGGATCTTGAATGTATAAAATTGTCAAATATCTGCAGCTTCACAATAACTCAACTCAACACAAAATGTATTCATCACAGAAGTACTGTAGGCTTATGCAAGGGCTTTTTTCTTCTCTAAATTATGCAAAAACAGTCATAAATACAAGATTCAAGCCATGAGATTTCACCAGCGCCAACGTCTGAACGCTCCATCTGTTTGATATTTTTATCCATTTTCAATTCAAAATATAAAAACAGACACACTTTACAAAATATTAGGTAATACTTTATTTCAATAGTCGACATTACTGACTATAACTTTGCATCTACATGTCAATTTATTATTAACCTTAACCCTATAAAGTCTGTACAGTCTACTTATACTCTAATGACTGCTAGTTGACATGTAGTTGCAAAGTTACTTTTAGTTAGTAGATGTCTAAAGTGGAAATAAAGTGTAAACCAATAAAGCTCCATTAGTTAATTAGATTTAACATGGAAAATATGTATTAACCTAAGCTTTGTTATTGTAATCAAATATTCAAATATACAATCTTGAGACTTTCAGATTATGTTATTAGTCAATAAATTAAAGATGGAAATGTAATGTCACAGTTAAAATGTGCAGTACTGTAAAAATAAACACTGAAGGAATGAGACATCTGAATATATATATAACATACGAAATTCATTTTTAAAACAGTTTACATTTGGCAATTGTTTTTTCCATTTACTTGTGTGAACGTGGTATTTACATAATGATGATAAGGTTCATCAAAATTGAAAGATCCCTTGTTACGACCTCCCACAAACATATATTGGCTCTCAGAGAAGAGAGAATTTGTAACATAAAGAAGAACGAATAAACGGCTGAATCACTGCAACACTGAAAAAAATTATTTGTGGAATTTACCAAAAATTTTTAGCGTAAGTGGTCGCAATTAATTTATTTGATCTCAATTTAAACAAAAACACATGCAATTCCCATAAAACCAATTGAATTTTTTTAATTAAAATCAAAAAACTTAATGTAAATTATTTAACGAGCACAAATTAATTATGCTTAATTTAATCGGGCCATAATAATTTTTTTCAGTGAATGATTTATTTACTCACTTACAACAGACGTTACAACCACGAACATTTCATCCGGTGAATGGTCTAAACAGTAAGGACAACAGGCAACAGATATACAACTACAAAGGACAAATTGTTTGCTGGTTAGCCCGTCAGTTTAGAGTTATAAATAAGAATATCTTCTATTTTTAAATTGTTCAAGTTCGTTAATTTTATTATTTAACCAGCTATGTAGCGCAAGGAGAACTGATCCCGCAAGCGACCGAGAGAGAGAACGCTTCTGTTGTGTGTCATTCAGCGCGATTCTGCCCAATCCGCCTTCACTAACTGCAAGTTAATCGATAAAGAATTGTAATTGAAATGTAATTTTGTGAATTGTAATATTTTGTGATACAACGGTCTTTGCATTTCATTTATCTGTGGGCTGTAATTATATTCAACCCGCCTAAGTGGCTGCCTTACCCACCACAGCTGAAATCTACCCGCTTTTGGCAGGTTGGCGGGTGTTAATGTCAAGCCCTGGTTATAATAATGTGGTTATTATGCCTGATTATATATATATATATATATATATACACACACACTCAAAAAAATTAACTTTCACTGTTGTTAGTTGGACTCAAATCATCCTTGTTCACATTACTTAAAAATCATGTAATGTAACTAAATTTTCTTAGATTTACTGAGTTGTTTCTACTAAAAATGAGTATTGTCAGCTTTACTTAATAAGTGTTTGTTCGGTCAACTTAACATCACTGAGTGAAACGAACAAACTGGGCAGTGGATCTGTAGTTCCCAGCATGCTTTGCAAGGGACTGCATTAGGAGAGTAAATGTAGGGATTAAAGTGTTATTTTATGTTTTTCAGTAAAGGGAAAGATGTTGTTAGTTTATGTTAGTGTTATGTGCAGTTCTGTTGGACATTTAGAGAGGTTTCTGTAATTCTGTGGTTATCATTATGCAGAAGAGAGTCTGTGTTTAGGCTGTGGCCACTCATACACTCATTTACTGGATGGACTTCATGTTCTCAATTAAGTTAAATTTGAATTTTGTTTCTATAAATTTGCTTTGTGTTATGTTTAATAGATTTCCACTTACACTTGTAGAGCAAGTAGTTCATTTAATAAGGTAAATTAAATCAATAAATGTGTTCAACTAACATAATAAACTTTTATAAATGTAACATATCATTATTAAGTAAACTGCACAGATAAATATTATGTAACAGTGACAAATTCAAATGGTTTGTATTTGCTTAAAGAAATTTTGTCAGCTTTACTTGACTTTCTTTTGTTCATAAAACTAAATTGTTATTTGTAAAAATGACCCAATATAGTTGTGTGGAACCACTTGACGCAGCTTTTTAAAGTAAATTCAACAAATGATTTTTTTGAGTGTATATATATATATCATAACAAATGGCAGGTCAGACATTGATGGTATTCAAAAGAGGGGCGAGAACTCTGGTTTGAAACAGAGAAATTGTAACCATATTCATACAGCAGCAGATTAAACACTGCTCTTCCACAGTCAATCAACATGAGAGTTATGGAGCAGGCGATCATTCACAGCACAGAATCAGGCACACATCCGCCTCCATCTGACTCCAGATCTGTCAGCCGCAGGGACTCACATTGGGAAATTTGATGCACTGTTGACTTCTCTTATGTTTCCTTTCTCCTCCACTGATCTAAGACAAAGTTCTCAGTCCACATCTCAGACTCATGTCTAAACGCACAACTGCTTTACTAACGTGAAAATCTTTCTTTTCTTTTGTTTTTCCATTTATGAAAGGTGCATTAAGCTTTTAAGATCTGAATCTTAAAATCGTTTTTTTGAATATTAACTTTTTTATTTGATCGATTGTCAGAAGAAACTGGTTCTGATAAGAGCTTTCATTCCAGTTTTGACACTTGGGTTTATATAACAGCGGTTCTCAACTGGTTTTTACTTCAGGCGACCCAGATTTTAACTGCACAGGCTCAACAATATGCAAAATTAGTAACAGGAACAGGAAAACTGACAATCTTCCAAATGCATAAACAGCACACGTGTGATTTTCCAACCTAACACATGGAATAAACACTAGGACAACTTATAAAAGTAATAATATTTTGGCCAACATACTATATTACTTATAGGATTAAGGTTTGGTTTAGAGTTATTTGCATGCAATTATGCATAATATTAATATAATACTATATCGTTATTACTACAGTAAGTACATGCATGTAAAATGTAACAAAGATATTGTGCCGTTTTAATATTGTAACAACAGCTTTCTATTTTAATACTTTTTAAAATGACATTTTTCCTGTGATTGCGATACATGTGCATAAAGATATATATATATATATATATATATATATATATATATATATATATATATATATATATATATATATATATATATATATATATATATATATATATATATATGGTGGCCCTTGTATCAAGGTTTAGCACTACGTTATCAGTCTAAGTTGTGGAATTACTACTGTTTTATTTTTGTAATGCATTGATGCTTTTATTTTTATTGTTGTTGTTTTATCCAGTCCATTCTACCCCGTCATTATGTTCATGATATTATTATTATTATTTTATTTTTTAAGGCTGATGATAGTTAAACTCTACAAAAATAGCACCTCCGCCATATTACAGCCTAAACACAAATAGCAATCTAACACTCATGGACAAACTATTCATCGAGAACCAGCAAAAGTGTTTGTTTTCCAGTAGATGACAGCAATCTTCCACTAAACTATGCACATTTATGTTTTCACCACGAATTAAACTGAGAAATTTAGACATTTAATGTGAATTTTACATAGAATGTTGCTATTTTAAATAAACCTGTATATAAATATCATTACTGATACATTTAATAAATGCCATATGTCCACTTAAAACTGCACAACTGTAGAGTAAAACCATTAGGCTATTAAAAAGTGATATTACATGCCTTTAAAAAAACGGATATGATTTTTTTTTTTACAAAATCACACTGTCTGTGGTCAACCCAGAACGGCTGCTTATATAAAGCTGAAGGTAAAACTGGAATTAATTAGCGAACATTAGTATTTTAATATGCAATTAAATAAACTGTTCATTCATTAGAATTCAGTCTTTACACTGCAAAAAATGCTCTTCTTATTTTGTATTTTTTTCAGTCCAAATATCTAAAAACTCTTAAATCAAGATGCATTTACTAGTAAAATGACATAAGATATTTTTTCTTGTTTACTGGCGAAAAACAAAAGCAAAATGAAGTGAGTTTTTGCTTAAAACAAGCTAAATGATCTGCCAAATGGGGTGAGGAAAATAATCTTATTTCTGTTTGGGACAGAAACCAAAAACAAGATTTCAATCAGAAACAAGATTATTTTTCTCACCGCATTGGCAGATAATTCAGCTTGTTTTAAGCAGAAACTCAATTAATTTTGAAAGAAAACAAGAAAATATATCTTATGTCATTTTACTTATCTAGTAAATGCATCTTGATTTAAGAATTTTTAGATATTTAGACTAGAAACAAGACAAAAATACTAAGTAAGAAGAGCAGTGTATCCCTTATCTTCCCTTTATCAGAGGCTTCTGTCTTTTTGACACTACATTTTTTTTATGCTTTATGGTAATATTTCGAATTAATATTAATAAAATAGTATAGAATTTGCCCATTCCGCCTATGCCATGAGCCGGCCCTGTGATTGGGCCTCTAATAGTGTGGGTGAGCAGGAATAATTCACATTAACCCTTAATCTGGAAGAAAAATCCAAATATCCGATTTAAACACAGCTGCACAGCTAAACGTATTCCTCATATCTGTTGGACCTTTTATTGTCTATAGCCTTTTAATATAGTCTACTTCTCAAGCCCCTGTACGAGCTCTGCATGTTTGAGCGCGATGTGCAGAAGGACCGTTTGCAAGGTTGCTTTATTTCTGAATAAGCTGATGTGAGCGGACGCAATGGGAAAAAATGAAAACAAAGCAGCAGAGAGAGATCCAACCCCAGTCCTGATAACTATATCACGAAGAGAATCACAATGTCTGAGTCAGTGCCATTGATAATACAGTGCATGCGGCTTCTGTACATTTCAGAAACTTGCTCATAAATATTGCATAGCCACGGCGGGCCAGACTAAAAACACACCCATAGCTCGAGTGGCTGAAGTCTGTTCTAAACAAGTCAGAGTTGGCTGGGTTTTCAATTGAAGATGTTGATAATATCATCATAAATTCACTTTCAAACGACAATAGTGTTATGGCGTCTTTCCCAAGGCTTGTTTCTTTCTTAAATGTGTCATAAATGGCAGTTTAGCCATTTTTTGTATTAATATAAAAGG
>NC_137116.1:56727404-56734904 GCF_949357685.1 Gobio gobio
AGTTCATATTTTTCAACTCATGCGAATCACGTGTCAAACGCTCAATTCCAATTCGCGCAAATGTCTATTCACGTCTTTGCATTGACTTCACATGTAAATCACTCGCGCTTACTTCCTGCATAGTTACCTATTAATGACGGACCATTATTCTAAAGTGTTACCCAAATATTGAATTACTACATTTGTAACTTCTCACTAGAAATTACATCAGAAGTGGAAAATGTTGGTAAAAAAAACTTACATTTACACACAAACTGACCATCAAACGCAACTTTCGGACGCCATCTTTTTTACCCAGCTCAACTGTCACAGAATGGAACGCACTGGATTGTGGGATATCAAAGGCAGCGAAGGATACATCTATGCTGCCTTCAGAAATCCATCAGATCTCAGGAGACAGGAAGTGAAGCTAACATTCGGACGTGTCTTGATGCCTTTCTATCTTGAAATGTGTCCTCCGAAGGCAGCATTTTCCAGGTTTCAGACACAGCCGTAAAAAGCTACAGGTGAGTTTGATCAAGGTTGGAGCTAAACTCTGCTGGACGGTGGCCCTCGAGGACCAGGGTTGAGAAGTATATCTCTTATAGAATTAATATTGATTGTATATATGTCCATGAGATTAACTATTGAACAATACTTCTGCCTGAATCATGTTGTATCTAGTAGTTCAATAGAGTGATTTCACATCCGTTATTTTTCCCATTCATCTCAAAGGCATGCTCCCTAGCTCCTACTGCTCATACATACTGATAAAAAAATAAATAAATGATTTTGTCATGAAAAATTGTAGTACTTTCTATACTCAACATGTGGAAAATATTAAGCAACTTCTACTTGTGTGCTCAATTCAGGCATGCAACTTAAGTAGATATAAATGTTACTTTCACAATGAGTTCTCAAGTATCCGTCCCAAAGTAAATATGTTTATTCACAGATTTTAATAAGGTATCTACTTAACTTTATGATGCAGGTGTTCACAGCATGCACCAGGACATGAATAATGAATAACTTTGCATGGTTTCTCAGTTTGACAGTTTTCATTTCACTGTTGATTTTGTCACTTTCAGTAACCTGGTGTTTTGTGACGTCTGGAGTTCATTTCTTATGTAAATTGATCTGTTTCTGTGCTCAATAAGGGTCTGTGCATGTTTTTGTACCTGAGTCTCGTTTTCTAAAGCATTATTTATGTTGTCTGACAGATTAGACGACGACACTTTCAGTCCTTCATATAACTGGGCAACCATAACTGTTCAACAATAATATACATAGTGTATTTTAATGTTACCAAGTTAAGTGGCTGGCATCAAATTGGGCAGTAAAAGTTAATCTATACTGTACACTGTCAGCCATCAATTTAAAGGTCCCATGGCATGGATTTTTTATTTTATTTTATAATGTATTCTGAGGTGTACTTATATTGTTAGTATGATTTTTACATCATAAAATGTCATAATTTAGAAATAAAAGGCATTTTTTCTATACTGATGTTTGCCCTGTGGCTGAATGCTCTGTATCAAGGGGCGTGTCTGCTGTGAGACTTCAGTTAAAACGGCCACTGTTGTGATTGGCTGACATCTTTGCATTTGAAATGAGCGGAGGGGGCGTGGTTTAACGAGGTCTATGAGGCAGAGAGACGGATGTCACTTCTCATCAGTTCTCTCAGCACGTCTCAGTTCAGTGAACTGTTGTAGTTACTAGCATATACTTCAGGATATTAGTTTATTTCTAGTCGGAGGGGCTGTCAATCATGTCAGAAAGTTAGTAACTTTAGTAAATGATGGATCAGCGCTGACTCGAGACGCGAACCGTTTAAAACGATTCAGTCCGATTTGGTGAACTGATTCGACTAAAAAGAACCGGTTCAAAAGAACGATTCATTCGCGAACCAGACATATCTAGTGACGGAGCGATTGCTAACAAAGTGATATTGTACTGAGCTGTGAGAGCTGTGCTGTCAGCGCAAGTTTACTTTGTTTGTATCTGAGAGTTCTGAATAAACACGAGTCCCAGTCACGCTGAGCCCGTCTTCCTCCTTATTCCAACTGTGTAACACATGTACCATTACAGGAGATGAACGAGTTACGAGTAAGTGTTGATTATAGCATTATTTTTAGATATTTTCCTATCATATTAAAAGTGTCAGTGACGCGCATTGAGTACACATCACAGAGAGGCAAAAAATCCCTTTCCAGAACATTTTCATTCAACGTTCCCAGCTGGTGGAACGATCTTCCCACCGCCATCCGAAACGCTGATTCGTTGACAACATTCAAAAGTCAACTAAAAACTCATCTCTTCCATGAGCATTTAACCTCTTAAAAAAAGAGGTTTTCCTCTTTCTCCTCCTCTTTCCCTCCCTATTCTAGCCTGCGCTACACTGAGAAATGTACACGGACTAAGTATTTCAGGCACTGACTCCAACAGTAGCCACTTTCAAATCCAGACTCAAAACACATCTGTTCAGCTGTGCATTTACTGAATGAGCTGTGCCACTGTACGTCCGATTGCACCTTATCTTATGCATTTACTCAATGAGCTCTGTGCTTTGTCCGAACTGCTTGCACTTTAATTATGTGTTTCAATTTAACCCTGTTTTAATTTTAGTTTTTAATTATACTTTTTATTTTTTATTATTTTTTATTTTGTTAAGGCTGTCTGGGTGGAAGAGGTTGAGAGACGGGGAGCGATAAATCAAAATCCCTCCGGTGCGAGGACGATCCGTTTAGATCCGCTCTGACGGATAGATCTGTATAGCCTTGGTGGTAAGAGGAAGGACTGTGTAGATCCGCTCTGACGCTCGAACAAAGTAGAGATAGCCCTGGTGTTCCTGTCCAGGAAGATTTGTCTGTAAGGGTAATGTTTAAATGCACAATGTACTTTTTTGAGTACTCCCTCTGGTGCGAGGAAGACCCGTTTAGATCTGCTCTGGCGGGTGAAACATCTATAGAGAACGCCCTCAAGTTAGGCCAAGAAGATTTGTCTGTAAGGGTACTGTCTGAAAGCACAGTTACCTGACAAATATTTTTAAAGTAAACCTGACTCTCCATTTTCTTCCACCACAGAGAGGGGATTTCATCTTTATTTTTATTTCCTTTTGATTTCCTTTTAATTCCTATTATAACTATTATACTATATATATTTTTATTTTATTCACTTATAACTATTTTAACTTAATTTCTGTGTAATGCACTTTGAATTGCCACTGTGTATGAAATGTGCTTTACAAATAAACTTGCCTTGTTTTGCACTTGTTGCGCTCACTCGACTCTTGTACCCCCAAGTTGTAAGTCGCTTTGGATATAAGCGTCTGCTAAATGCATAAATGTAAATGTACACAGCGCAAACAAAGACACAACAGCAGTAATCGAATGTAATCCAGTTTATTGTGGGGATAGCTGGCTAGCCTAGCCGGATACCCTCACGCTTACCCCCCGTCTGCTTAATCTCACGCCGCGTTTGGCTCCTCCGCTGTGGGCCAGATGCAGTACTGGGGGTCGGGGATGTTGAAGGCCGAGCTTTGGCGTGCGTGAAGTTTATCTCTAAAGATGTTGCTCTGCCGATGTTGAGCCGAAACTCACGACTGTATGCACATTTAAGAACAGATAGACGCGACGAGGACGTACAAAAACACTGACTCACAAGATAGAAAACACGAAAACACCATTCTATTGGGAGAGAGTGAAGCCGCAGCACAAATAATAAAGTTCACTGATCACAGATCAGAAGGAACTGAAAAAAGACTTCTGTTTTCATTTGTACATCAAAACACTGAGAAACTGCCAGCATTCACTCGTTCACAAGCCATGATCTCTCGAGGACAAACAAATATGGCGCTCGCATGGGCGTGGCAAATTCTCTGGGCGGAGGAAAGGGAGGTAACCATTCCTGTTATGACATCATAACAGGAAATTTCAAGATCAGCTCGTCTGGGCTGTCATTTTATCAAAGGCAGAGAAAGACTCGGTTTACACCGATCAAAATTTCTAGCCACTTGGGGACAATATTCAGGCTAGGGGAACTCATATTAATGTTGAAAAACCTCATAAAATGAAAATTTCATGCCATGGGACCTTTAATATATCTATTTAATACGTATTATACACGTATTTATACCGTTTTAATCAGGCTCCGAAAATTCTTCAAAAAGAACACAAAAATGACCTTCTCAGCTGCCGTAGCTGCAACTCTTGCGTCATCAGAACAGAGTGTTTAACGCACCACTGTTTCTATTTAAAAAATGTTGTGCAACGTTTTGTCGTGGCTGAACGCAGCCCTGGTTCTCTATGCTTAAAGGAATAGTTCACCCAAAAATGCTGTGCAAAAAAGAAGATATTTTGAAGAATGTCTGTGTGGCGAGGTTGACGAGCGAGAGACATGGGAGGAGCGAGCGAGACCGGTGAGTGATTGAGAATGAGCGTCACCTGCGAGGCACACCGGTCTCGAGTCCTCTCTTGAGGGAGCACGGAGGCATATAAGGACCAAGCCTGTGGCACTCCTGTCAGAAACTGAAGCCTCTGCGCCTCGATCGCCCCCCGGTGGCTGGTCCCAGTATAGCTCCTAAACCCCAACCCTCCATAGAGACAGAGCGACATGCGTCATAATCTGAAGACCACGCCCACCGGGGGGGAAAACAATCAAAACGTCTCCATTGACTTTGTATTGCGTGAGTCTGCCTCCTTGTCATTTCGGACTTTAACAAAAAACTGAACAATGTATAAAAGCTGAAATGTGACAAAGTGTACTGAAAACAAGCTAAACAAAACCCAGAAGCAAAAACCTAGACGTTTTTATAAGCTGTTGACCCAAAAAACAAGCGTTTAAAGACAAAAAAGTGGATTCAGGCCATTGAGACAGCGCGCGGCGGGTTATATTACACTGAGAACTACGGCGACTAGAGGGAACCTAATCAGCGACAGGAAATATCATATATAAACCGGACATTTGGATATTTGACTTAACAGTGACAACATATTTACTGCACACAGACATATTGAGGCATACTGAGTGTCAGGATCCCAAAATGTACCCATTCTTCCTGCTGAAGCTTCACTTCGTATTGCCTGTATCCACTTTTATCTTCTTAAACGCTCGTTTGTTTGGGTCGACAGCTCATAAAAACTTATTTCTGTGTTTTTTAGCTTGTTTGCTGTACACCTTGTCACATATCAGCTTTTAGACATTGTTCTGTTTTTTGTTATAAGTCCGAAATGACAATGAGGCAGCCTCACGCAATGCACAGTCAATGGAGAGCGTTGGATTGTTTCCCCCCCCGGTGTGGGCGTGGCCTAAATACATTCTGTCTCTATGTATTAGAATGGACGCGAGACACACTAAACAATTCAATTACACTTCAAATAATTGTTTCCTAAAGATGGTTTCTGTCATGTTAGGCAGTTTTTATTACGATGATTTCATTTCAAGTGTTCGTTTTTTAAATAAGCTTAGTTTTAGTTAGTTATTTGATGCTATAAAAACGGGGGGTGTGATGTCATGATTGACAGCTGAGATTGACGGCTTCTCTGAGTGAAGTTGTCACTGAGGCACTAACGGACTTTTTTCTGGATTTTTGGGGAGGAGATTGGAGCTTTAGATTTAATTTCTACATTTCTATAACAGTTTATTTCACACCATCATAATTAATTGTTCTGCATCTGTGAGAGTGTGGGCGGGCTTTTGATAATCGCGCCTCTACTACCTGCTCTCGGCTGAGATATCAGCGCCGTGTGCGGGCCTACGAAAGCTTCAACTCTGGTCAGCAGAAGTCAATAAAGTCGCGTCGTCCATATTTGTTTACGGTCTATGATAAGGACGAGCGACTCCAGTGAAGGACGAGAGAGGACCGTTTTGTTATGTGTGTGCGCGGCAGTCGTCCGCGAGGGGTTGCCGCTTTTACTTTCATTTTGTTTATTTATTTGATTAAAGTATTTTAAATGTTCACCGGTTCCCGCCTCCTCCTTCCCATAACAACAAACTACGTTACAGTCGGTAACCAAAAAGCTGATGGACCCCAGACTTGCCCTACTATGGATGCCAATGGGATCCATCAACCCCATATTCTTCAAAATATCCTAACAATATTCTAACATCATGACAGTGAAGTAAACACCTCTTAAAAAAGTTATGATTTTCATTTCTAGGAGCATGCTTAAAATAAGAATTTATTTAAAATAATCACAGTTTGCTGTCAAAAAACCTGTAACTCTGATCATCAGTGTTTGAGGCCTGACTCATGACATTTTAAAGCCTGCTGCATTATCTATTAGCTTTTCAGCTGTTTTCTCGTTTCATTGATGTGCCTTGTTGCATTCTGTCCTTAGAGAAAAGAACAACAGACACTAGAAGCCGGCATGTTTTACCGTGTTGTTACAGTAATCGTGTTTTTAGCAGATATTGTTGTTTTTGGTCCTTGGGGATAAAGCATATTCCACTGTCGGCTGAGAGAGCTCCATTTCAAAGTCCTCTGCTTCGCTTCAAGCACTTTTGTATGGAAATTGGACAGTATTTTCCCATCTAAAACCACGGGTCACCGCCTGCCTCCTCACTTATGAGGAGACGGCCATGAGAGGAGAGACTGCATGAGAGTTTCTGAAGTATTTCAAAGAACCAACTAGTGCACTATCAAATGGAAATCTGCGATATGTGCAGGACAAAATGAAAATGATTGATGTTGTTCAGTCATCTTTTATTAATAACTCAGATCTAACATGGTCTCTGCGTTTGTTGTCAGAAACTAAATGCTAGTCATGTCATACGGGTTCAAACACTTCTATTCTTCCTGTTCTAGTTTTTAAAAAGTGAAGCTTTTTTTATTAGTTTCAGAACAAACGTTGACATGTTGGCACGTCTGCTTTGAAAATGAGGCGGTATTCGAAATAATAAGCCAGCGGATGAGTGTGTAACTAAGCTCAGCTTTCAGACGGAGAACTGTGAGTCACACACGGAGGAAGTGGGAGCCATCGCCTATATACAAAACATATCAACAGACACCGTCTTCCCAATATGTGCTTTGAAACAAACCTGAAGTTGGTTGAAAGTTGATTGAAAAAGTACTCCCAGTGTCATAAATCATAGACTGCAGAGTACTTTGTATACTTTTTCTCCGCCTCAGCCTCAGCCTGTACGCCCACTGTCTGTTTGCTGACCATCTGATGCATGTTGCACACAATACCCACAAGCAATTTCTCAAGCGGGTAAGTTAGGATCTGTTTAGTCTCGCATAGAGGGCAGAAGGGGCGAGAAAATGTAATGTCGATGTTCCTACAATAACAGACCGCTGTGTAAAACTCTTGGACGTATTTTAAAGAGTCTATGCTGCAAACTTTTTCATACTTCAGATAGTTTAGTTGATCCTGGTGAACTCTCATTGTCACATATACATGGATTTTGTTTCCATTGGGTGGTTTGGCATTTCATCTTTGTTTCCAGACGGACTGTTAAAGAACGCATTCTTCATAAAGAATGCATGCATGGATGCATGGATGGATGGATGGATGGATGTAT